>NC_092115.1:5887475-5889975 GCF_045679555.1 Salvelinus alpinus | reverse complement strand
GTCCTCATCCTATAACCCAGTTCACTACAGACAGACTGCTCCTCATCCTATAACCCAGGTCACTACAGACAGACTGTTCCTCATCCTATAACCCAGGTCACTACAGACAGACTGTTCCTCATCCTATAACCCAGTTCACTACAGACAGACTGGTCCTCATCCTATAACCCAGTTCACTACAGACAGACTGGTCCTCATCCTATAACCCAGGTCACTACAGACAGACTGTTCCTCATCCTATAACCCAGGTCACTACAGACAGACTGTTCCTCATCCTATAACCCAGTTCACTACAGACAGACTGTTCCTCATCCTATAACCCAGTTCACTACAGACAGACTGTTCCTCATCCTATAACCCAGTTCACTACAGACAGACTGGTCCTCATCCTATAACCCAGTTCACTACAGACAGACTGGTCCTCATCCTATAACCCAGGTCACTACAGACAGACTGTTCCTCATCCTATAACCCAGGTCACTACAGACAGACTGTTCCTCATCCTATAACCCAGTTCACTACAGACAGACTGTTCCTCATCCTATAACCCAGTTCACTACAGACAGACTGTTCCTCATCCTATAACCCAGGTCACTACAGACAGACTGGTCCTCATCCTATAACCCAGTTCACTACAGACAGACTGTTCCTCATCCTATAACCCAGTTCACTACAGACAGACTGTTCCTCATCCTATAACCCAGGTCACTACAGACAGACTGGTCCTCATCCTCATCCTATAACCCAGGTCACTACAGACTGACTGTTCCTCATCCTATAACCCAGGTCACTACAGACAGACTCTTCCTCATCCTATAACCCAGTTCACTACAGACAGACTGTTCCTCATCCTATAACCCAGTTCACTACAGACAGACTGTTCCTCATCCTATAACCCAGTTCACTACAGACAGACTGTTCCTCATCCTATAACCCAGTTCACTACAGACAGACTGTTCCTCACCCTATAACCCAGGTCACTACAGACAGACAGACTATTCCTCATTCTATAACCCAGTTCACTACAGACAGACTGTTCCTCATCCTATAACCCAGGTCACTACAGACAGGCTGTTCCTCATCCTATAACCCAGGTCACTACAGACAGGCTGTTCCTCATCCTATAACCCAGGTCACTACAGACAGGCTGTTCCTCATCCTATAACCCAGGTCACTACAGTCAGACTGTTCCTCATCCTATAACCCAGGTCACTACAGACAGACTGGTCCTCATCCTCATCCTATAACCCAGGTCACTACAGACAGACAGACTGTTCCTCATCCTATAACCCAGTTCACTACAGACAGACAGACTGTTCCTCATCCTATAACCCAGTTCACTACAGACAGACAGACTGTTCCTCATCCTATAACCCAGGTCACTACAGACAGACTGTTCCTCATCCTACAACCCAGTTCACTACAGACAGACTGTTCCTCATCCTATAACCCAGTTCACTACAGACAGACTGTTCCTCATCCTATAACCCAGGTCACTACAGACAGACAGACTGTTCCTCATCCTATAACCCAGGTCACTACAGACAGACTGTTCCTCATCCTATAACCCAGGTCACTACAGACAGACTGTCCCTCATCCTATAACCCAGTTCACTACAGACAGACTGTTCCTCATCCTATAACCCAGGTCACTACAGACAGGCTGTTCCTCATCCTCATCCTATAACCCAGGTCACTACAGACTGACTGTTCCTCATCCTATAACCCAGGTCACTACAGACAGACTGTTCCTCATCCTATAACCCAGTTCACCACAGACTGACTGTTCCTCATCCTATAACCCAGTTCACTACAGACAGACTGTTCCTCATCCTCATCCTATAACCCAGGTCACTACAGACTGACTGTTCCTCATCCTATAACCCAGGTCACTACAGACAGACTCTTCCTCATCCTATAACCCAGTTCACCACAGACTGACTGTTCCTCACCCTATAACCCAGGTCACTACAGACAGACTCTTCCTCATCCTATAACCCAGTTCACTACAGACAGACTGTTCCTCATCCTATAACCCAGGTCACTACAGACAGACCTTTCCTCATCCTATAACCCAGGTCACTACAGACAGGCTGTTCCTCATCCTATAACCCAGGGCACTACAGACAGGCTGTTCCTCATCCTATAACCCAGGTCACCACAGACAGACTCTTCCTCATCCTATAACCCAGTTCACTACAGACAGACTGTTCCTCATCCTATAACCCAGGTCACCACAGACAGACTCTTCCTCATCCTATAACCCAGTTCACTACAGACAGACTGTTCCTCATCCTATAACCCAGGTCACTACAGACAGACTCTTCCTCATCCTATAACCCAGGTCACTACAGACAGGCTGTTCCTCATCCTATAACCCAGGTCACCACAGACAGACTGTTCCTCATCCTATAACCCAGGTCACTACAGACAGGCTGTTCCTCATCCTATAACCCAGGTCACTACAGACAGGCTGTTCCTCATCCTATAACCCAGGTCA
>NC_092115.1:5840350-5887375 GCF_045679555.1 Salvelinus alpinus | reverse complement strand
ACTACAGACAGGCTGTTCCTCATCCTATAACCCAGGTCACTACAGTCAGACTGTTCCTCATCCTATAACCCAGGTCACTACAGACAGACTGGTCCTCATCCTCATCCTATAACCCAGGTCACTACAGACAGACAGACTGTTCCTCATCCTATAACCCAGTTCACTACAGACAGACAGACTGTTCCTCATCCTATAACCCAGTTCACTACAGACAGACAGACTGTTCCTCATCCTATAACCCAGGTCACTACAGACAGACTGTTCCTCATCCTACAACCCAGTTCACTACAGACAGACTGTCCCTCATCCTATAACCCAGTTCACTACAGACAGACTGTTCCTCATCCTATAACCCAGGTCACTACAGACAGACAGACTGTTCCTCATCCTATAACCCAGGTCACTACAGACAGACTGTTCCTCATCCTATAACCCAGGTCACTACAGACAGACTGTTCCTCATCCTATAACCCAGGTCACTACAGACAGACTGTTCCTCATCCTATAACCCAGGTCACTACAGACAGGCTGTTCCTCATCCTCATCCTATAACCCAGGTCACTACAGACTGACTGTTCCTCATCCTATAACCCAGGTCACTACAGACAGACTGTTCCTCATCCTATAACCCAGTTCACCACAGACTGACTGTTCCTCACCCTATAACCCAGGTCACTACAGACAGACTCTTCCTCATCCTATAACCCAGTTCACCACAGACTGACTGTTCCTCACCCTATAACCCAGGTCACTACAGACAGACTCTTCCTCATCCTATAACCCAGTTCACTACAGACAGACTGTTCCTCATCCTATAACCCAGGTCACTACAGACAGACCTTTCCTCATCCTATAACCCAGGTCACTACAGACAGGCTGTTCCTCATCCTATAACCCAGGTCACTACAGACAGGCTGTTCCTCATCCTATAACCCAGGTCACCACAGACAGACTCTTCCTCATCCTATAACCCAGTTCACTACAGACAGACTGTTCCTCATCCTATAACCCAGGTCACTACAGACAGACTCTTCCTCATCCTATAACCCAGGTCACTACAGACAGACTCTTCCTCATCCTATAACCCAGGTCACTACAGACAGACTCTTCCTCATCCTATAACCCAGGTCACTACAGACAGGCTGTTCCTCATCCTATAACCCAGGTCACTACAGACAGACTCTTCCTCATCCTATAACCCAGGTCACTACAGACAGACTCTTCCTCATCCTATAACCCAGGTCACTACAGACAGGCTGTTCCTCATCCTATAACCCAGGTCACTACAGACAGGCTGTTCCTCATCCTATAACCCAGTTCACTACAGACAGACTCTTCCTCATCCTATAACCCAGGTCACTACAGACAGGCTGTTCCTCATCCTATAACCCAGGTCACTACAGACAGACTGTTCCTCATCCTATAACCCAGGTCACTACAGACAGACTGTTCCTCATCCTATAACCCAGGTCACTACAGACAGGCTGTTCCTCATCCTCATCCTATAACCCAGGTCACTACAGACTGACTGTTCCTCATCCTATAACCCAGTTCACTACAGACAGACTGTTCCTCATCCTATAACCCAGTTCACTACAGACAGACTCTTCCTCATCCTATAACCCAGGTCACTACAGACAGGCTGTTCCTCATCCTATAACCCAGGTCACCACAGACAGACAGTCCACATCAGACAGTCGCTGCTCCGTCATGTGATTGTCACATAGACAGAAACACACAAACCTGTTTCCTCTCCTCCACTAGAAAGGATATTAGCCTCTTCCCAGACTTTTAACAACATTATCCTTTGTCATGATTTGTCCAGTTGCAATTTGTTTTCACGCTACAGCCCAACTGTCATTTTAGCAAGTGGTTTTTTTAAATGTTTTTTTGGCGGGGGGGCGATAGCATCGTATATCACAATGTTTTATGGGTACATAATCACAATAGGTTTATATTGCCCACCACTAACACAGAAACACAAACACACAAACACACACACGCTTGTCTCCCAGTAAAGTGGGTCTGTCGTGGACATGGCCAATTTGTTTCCCTTCATCCAGGACTAATGTCTTTCTCCTGTACCCAGAGGCTGAGAGCACCAATTTACATCCTCTACACACACACACGCACGCACGCACGCACACACACACACACACACACACACACACACACACACACACACACACACACACACACACACACACACACACACACACACACACACACACACACACACACACACACACACACACACACACAGAGCTGGTAAGAGCTGAAAGCACTATTTCACCTCCCATCTCCAAGACATATCTGCATTAAGGTTGGATGTTAGGGGTAGGGGAGAGTGGGGGTTAGGGGAGAGTGGGGGTTAGGGGTGGGGGAGAGTGGGGGTTAGGGGAGAGTGGGGGTTAGGGGTAGGGGAGAGTGGGGGTTAGGGGTGGGGAGAGTGGGGGTTAGGGGTAGGGGAGAGTGGGGGTTAGGGGTGGGGGAGAGTGGGGGTTAGGGGAGAGTGGGGGTTAGGGGTAGGGGAGAGTGGGGGTTAGGGGTGGGGAGAGTGGGGGTTAGGGGTAGGGGAGAGTGGGGGTTAGGGGTGGGGGAGAGTGGGGGTTAGGGGTAGGGGAGAGTGGGGGTTAGGGGTAGGGGAGAGTGGGGGTTAGGGGTAGGGGAGAGTGGGGGTTAGGGGTAGGGGAGAGTGGGGGTTAGGGGTGGGGGAGAGTGGGGGTTAGGGGTAGGGGAGAGTGGGGGTTAGGGGTAGGGGAGAGTGGGGGTTAGGGGTAGGGGAGAGTGGGGGTTAGGGGTGGGGGAGAGTGGGGGTTAGGGGTAGGGGAGAGTGGGGGTTAGGGGTAGGGGAGAGTGGGGGTTAGGGGTAGGGGAGAGTGGGGGTTAGGGGTGGGGAGAGTGGGGGTTAGGGGTGGGGAGAGTGGGGGTTAGGGGTAGGGGAGAGTGGGGGTTAGGGGTGGGGGAGAGTGGGGGTTAGGGGTAGGGGAGAGTGGGGGTTAGGGGTGGGGAGAGTGGGGGTTAGGGGTAGGGGAGAGTGGGGGTTAGGGGTAGGGGAGAGTGGGGGTTAGGGGTAGGGGAGAGTGGGGGTTAGGGGTAGGGGAGAGTGGGGGTTAGGGGTAGGGGAGAGTGGGGGTTAGGGGTAGGGGAGAGTGGGGGTTAGGGGTAGGGGAGAGTGGGGGTTAGGGGTAGGGGAGAGTGGGGGTTAGGGGTAGGGGAGAGTGGGGGTTAGGGGTGGGGAGAGTGGGGGTTAGGGGTAGGGGAGAGTGGGGGTTAGGGGTGGGGAGAGTGGGGGTTAGGGGTAGGGAGAGTGGGGGTTAGGGGTAGGGAGAGTGGGGGTTAGGGGTAGGGGAGAGTGGGGGTTAGGGGTAGGGGAGAGTGGGGGTTAGGGGTAGGGGAGAGTGGGGGTTAGGGGTGGGGAGAATGGGGGTTAGGGGTGGGGAGAGTGGGGGTTAGGGGTAGGGGAGAGTGGGGGTTAGGGGTAGGGGAGAGTGGGGGTTAGGGGTAGGGGAGAGTGGGGGTTAGGGGTGGGGAGAGTGGGGGTTAGGGGTAGGGAGAGTGGGGGTTAGGGGTAGGGAGAGTGGGGGTTAGGGGTAGGGAGAGTGGGGGTTAGGGGTAGGGGAGAGTGGGGGTTAGGGGTAGGGGAGAGTGGGGGTTAGGGGTAGGGGAGAGTGGGGGTTAGGGGTAGGGAGAGTGGGGGTTAGGGGTGGGGAGGCCAGTGAAAACAACAATTTCTAGAGCAGCCGGTTAAATTGTGCATAATAAAAAATTAAACAAAGATAAATACGTGAATATTGTAAAAATCTGCATGTTTTCCTCGTTTAAATTACAATATGGAATAATTTTTTGCCGTATGTATTTTATATTAAAGTACTTTCCTTGACGTAGACGGTTTGTGTTACCACATGACACAAGCTGACGTTTTCAACACGTCACATTGGTGGAAATGTTTTATAAAAAATACACATTATTACCAGATTATGTGTGATTTTCAAGCTTCATTTTAAACGGGAGGTGAAGCCTCATTTCCCCTCCTCTCTCTCAAGCACTATTGATTTCAATGTGATAATAGATTGATCAGTGATTGACAAAACAGTGTGTTTCTCTTTCTGTCCTGGTGACCCCTGTATCAAAATGCAACATTACAAAATGTAGCCTACCGAGGAGGTTGTCCTCTAACCAGTCATGTAAAAACAGCTCCAGCTAAAAGGTTTTCAGGGACTAAATCAGCTTTCATATTGTTGATAGATTGTAGCTTCCATCAATGTAATTGTCTGCATCATTTCCAATCCTCCCGTATATTTAAAAAATATATATATATACAGTACAAGTCAAACAGTTTGGAAACAGTCAGTCAGCCAGCCAGTTAGTCAGTCAGTCAGCCAGCCAGCCAGCTAGTCAGCCAACCAACCAGTCAGTCAGTCAGCCAGCCAGTCAGTCAGTCAGCCAGTCAATTCAAGGGTTTTTCTTTTCTTTTTACTATTTTCTACATTGTATAATAATATTGAAGACATCAAAACTACGAAATAACACATATGGAATAATGTAGTAACCAAAAAAAGTGTTAAACAAATCAAAATATATTTGAGATTTGAGATTATTCATAGTAGCCACCCTTTGCCTTGATGACAGCTTTGCACACTCTTGGCATTCTCTCAACCAGCTTCATGAGGTAGTCACCTGGAATGCATTTCAATTAACAGGTGTTCCCTTGTTAAAAGTTAATTTGTTGAATTTCTTTCCTTCTTAATGCGTTTGAGCCAATCAGTTGTGTTGTGACAAAGTAGGGGTGGTATACAGAAGATATTCCTATTTGGTAAGGTAGGCTAGGTGGTCCAAGAAATGTAAGTGAGGTATGAAGACAATACAATGATCAGAGGTTCTGTGAATGTATTTGATCATTTGATCATTGCTTGTACGCGATTGAGAAAAACTGTAAAGTCCTGTTTCCAGTACTTAGGGTGTTTTTCATGAAATTCATTACTTTGGTTCTGTTTGCTGGAGCGTTTGTGAGAAGTCTAAAGAAAACGTTTTTGCTTTCACAAGATCAGAAAAATAACAGCTTCAGGGTGCGATTAGCAAGGACCCCCCCCCCCCTTTTCTACATGAGATTAGCAAGGACCCCCCCCCCCCTCCCTTTTCTACATGAGATTAGCAAGGACCCCCCCCCCCTCCCTTTTCTACATGAGATTAGCAAGGACCCCCCCCCTCCCCTTTTCTACATGAGATTAGCAAGGACCCCCCCCCTCCCCTTTTCTACATGAGATTAGCAAGGACCCCCCCCCCTCCCCTTTTCTACATGAGATTAGCAAGGACCCCCCCCCTCCCCTTTTCTACATGAGATTAGCAAGGACCCCCCCCCTCCCCTTTTCTACATGAGATTAGCAAGGACCCCCCCCCCCCCTTTTCTACATGAGATTAGCAAGGACCCCCCCCCCCCTCCCTTTTCTACATGAGATTAGCAAGGACCCCCCCCCCTCCCCTTTTCTACATGAGATTAGCAAGGACCCCCCCCCTCCCCTTTTCTACATGAGATTAGCAAGGACCCCCCCCCCCTCCCCTTTTCTACATGAGATTAGCAAGGACCCCCCCCCTCCCCTTTTCTACATGAGATTAGCAAGGACCCCCCCCCCTCCCCTTTTCTACATGAGATTAGCAAGGACCCCCCCCCTCCCCTTTTCTACATGAGATTAGCAAGGACCCCCCCCCCCCTCCCTTTTCTACATGAGATTAGCAAGGACCCCCCCCCCCTCCCCTTTTCTACATGAGATTAGCAAGGACCCCCCCCCTCCCCTTTTCTACATGAGATTAGCAAGGACCCCCCCCCCTCCCCTTTTCTACATGAGATTAGCAAGGACCCCCCCCCCTCCCCTTTTCTACATGAGATTAGCAAGGACCCCCCCCCCCCTCCCCTTTTCTACATGAGATTAGCAAGTACCCCCCCCCTCCCCTTTTCTAC
The DNA here is from genome assembly GCF_045679555.1 of Salvelinus alpinus. Classification (NCBI taxonomy): domain Eukaryota; kingdom Metazoa; phylum Chordata; class Actinopteri; order Salmoniformes; family Salmonidae; genus Salvelinus; species Salvelinus alpinus. The sequence continues at coordinate 5,881,416 of NC_092115.1, read as the reverse complement.
ATGAGATTAGCAAGGACCCCCCCCCTCCCCTTTTCTACATGAGATTAGCAAGGACCCCCTTCCTCCCCTTTTCTACATGAGATTAGCAAGGACCCCCCCCTCCCCTTTTCTACATGAGATTAGCAAGGACCCCCCCCCCTCCCCTTTTCTACATGAGATTAGCAAGGACCCCCCCCCCCCTCCCCTTTTCTACATGAGATTAGCAAGGACCCCCCCCCCTCCCCTTTTCTACATGAGATTAGCAAGGACCCCCCCCCTCCCCTTTTCTACATGAGATTAGCAAGGACCCCCCCCCTCCCCTTTTCTACATGAGATTAGCAAGGACCCCCCCCCCCTCCCCTTTTCTACATGAGATTAGCAAGGACCCCCCCCCCCCCTCCCCTTTTCTACATGAGATTAGCAAGGACCCCCCCCCTCCCCTTTTCTACATGAGATTAGCAAGGACCCCCCCCCCCTCCCCTTTTCTACATGAGATTAGCAAGGACCCCCCCCCTCCCCTTTTCTACATGAGATTAGCGACCTTGTTTACAAACGGGCATCACAAAAGTTTCACGCGACTCGTGCGGCCGTGTCACAATACCTGATACTCCTGGATCTTAGACCCACTGCTCACGCAGGTCTGGGATTCGTTTTCATCCAGGATTAGTTTACATTTCACACATGCTTTATGGCGCAGATCAGGGTACCAAATGTTCCAGAGTCCAGATCGCAAGGGGATATGTGAAAAGGCCCCTAGGCTACCTCTCCGCAATACAGCCTCTCAATATTTGATGGGTTTGTGAGCTCAGTAAAATGATATTGTGGTTTAAGGAGATTGCCAACCCTGTTGTTTTGTGTTGTGATTTGTGTGCCTGGGGTGTTTCTATGACGATAACAAGCCTCTCACAGCTCGGTGTACTAAACCAGTCTCTCACTACAGGGTAATGTAATATAATGTAAGGTAATGCAATGTAATGTAAGGCATTGTAAGGTAATGTATTGTAATTTAATGTAAGGGAAGGTACGGTAAGGTCATGTAAGGTAATGGTATGTATTGTAATGTATTGTAAGGAAATGTAATGAAAGTTAATGTAATGCATTGTAAGGTATTGTTATGTAATGCATTGTAAGGTATTGTTATGTAATGCATTGTAAGGTAATGTAAGGTAATGTATGGATTGTAATGTATTGTAAGGTATTGTAGTATAATGTATTGTAAGGTATTGTATTGTAATGTATTGTGATGTAATGTAGTGTAAGGTAATGTAAGGTAATGTAAGGTAATGTAGGGCAATTCATTGTAATGTAAGGTTATGTAAGGTAAGGCAATGCATTGTAATGTAATGTAATGTAAGGTAAGGCAATGCAATGTAATGTAAGGTTATGTGAGGTAATGTAAGGTAATGTAAAGCAATGTATTATAATGTAAGGTTATGTGAGGTAAGGCAATGCATTGTAATGTAATGTAAGGTAATGTAAGGCAATTCATTGTAATGTAATGTTATGTGAGATAATGTAAGGTAATGATTTCCAATGCAATGTAAGGTAATGTAAGGTAATGCATTGTAATGTAAGGTTATGTGAGGTAATTTAAGGTAATGTAAGGTAATGCAATGTAATGTAAATGTGTGTGAGGTAATGTAATGTAATGTAATACATTGTAATGCGAGGTAAGGTAATGTAAGGTAATGTAAGGCAACACAATGTAATGTAAGGTTTTGTGAGGTAATGTAATGTAATGTGAGGTAATATAATGTAAGATAATGTAAGGTAATGTAAGGCATAGTAATGTAATGTTATGTGAGATAATGTAAGGTAATGATTTCCAATGCAATGTAAGGTTATGTGAGGTAATGTAATGTAATGTGAGGTTATGTGAGGTAATATAATGTAAGATAATGTAAGGTAATGTAAGGTTTTGTGAGGTAATGTAAGGTTTTGTAAATGTAATGTAATGTAAGGTTTTGTAAGGTAATGTAAGGTATACGGTCACAGTTGACTGGTGTAATAGTTTCTCCACTTCTTCAGCTGTCACTCATACACACCTTCAGTGGATGACTCCCAAATGGCACCCTATTCCCTATGTGGACCCTGGTCTAAAGTAGTGCACTACATAGGGAATAGTGTCAAAAGTAGTGCACTACATATGGAATAGGGTCTAAAGTAGTGCACTACATAGGGAATAGGGTCTAAAGTAGTGCACTACATATGGAATAGGGTCTAAAGTAGTGCACTACATAGGGAATAGGGTCTAAAGTAGTGCACTACATATGGAATAGGGTCTAAAGTAGTGCACTACATATGGAATAGGTTCTAAAGTAGTGCACTACATAGGGAATAGGGTCTAAAGTAGTGCACTACATAGGGAATAGGGTCTAAAGTAGTGCACTACATAGGGAATAGGGTGCTCAGACAGTCTCAATGACCGTAGTAAAATGGTTGCCTCCCTTTTTCTCCTCCCTACAACACCCAGTGATTTATAGAGGCTATCAGCCCTTGAACGCAGCCCCTTCATTTCAGATGAAGGTGTGTGTGTGAGCTTGTATTACTACCCTTGTGGGTACTGCAAATCACTCAACATCCCCACAAGGAGAGTAAAACAAGGAACATTCTCCCTCGTGGGGACATTTCCCACATCGCCATGAGGACAAGGGCTGTTTTAAGCTTGGTTTAAGGTTAAGGTTAGAATAAGGGTTTTGTTTAGGGGTTAAGAAAAATAGGATTTTGAATGGAAATACATTTTAGGTCCCCACAAAGATAGTAAAACATATGTGGTGTGTTTGTTTGGTTTTACTATCCTTTTGGGGACCAGAAGTCTTCACAAGGATATTAAATCAAGGACAATTCGGACAGGTCGCCATTTTAGGCTTAGGGGCTAGGTTACAATTAAGGTTAGGGGTTAGGTTACAATTAAGGTGACGTGTTAGGTTACAATTAAGGTTAGGGGTTAGGGTTTGGGGTTAAGGTTAGGGTTAAAGGTTAGGGTTTGGGGTTAAGGTTAGGGTTAAAGGTTAGGGTTTGGGGTTAGGTTAGGGTTTGGGGTTAAGGTTAGGGTTAAAGGTTAGGTTAAGAGTTATGGAAAATAAGAGTTTGAATAGGAATCAATTTGGTCCCCACAAGAATAGTAAAACACGTGTGTGTGTGTTCAATGCAGCCTCTTCATTTCAGATTACGCTGGTGGGAGGATGAGGAAGGAGGCGGGTGGGAGGATGAGGAAGGAGGCGGGTGGGAGGATGAGGAAGGAGGCGGGTGTTTTACCTGTTCTTCAAACCTCGCCAGCCTCTGAAGTACATGACACTCCTTGTTGACCGGGGGTGTCAAACTCATTCCACAGAGGGCCAAGTGTCTCCGGGTTTTAGTTGTTTCCTTTCAATTAAGACCTAGACAACCAGGTGAGGGGAATTCCTTACCAATTAGTGAGCTTAATTCATCAATTAATAAGTACAGAAGGAGGAGGGAAAACTCGCAGACACTCGGCCCACCGTGGAATGAGTTTGACACGTGATGTGAACAGTGGAGGTCATTTTATGAGTCATGGGTGAATGAGTTGTTATTGGGCACCGGTCCACGAGGCTTGATGATGTGCCGGCTGGTGGTTTCAGTTTAGGAAGCTGTGACTGTCAAACGTCTTGACAAATGGCAAGTATCATGGCGATTCATTGTACTTTTTTTTAACGTTAGCCCCATTTGTATTAGATCCAATAGGAAACCCTTGATATGCATTAGAGCCATTGGCATATAATTGGTAGAACCAATATAACTAATCTTCTCTTCAACTCTCTCTTTTACCCTAATGAACCTAAACAATTACTATCATCCCTACATTTATCATTATTGTTTTATTTTTCAAATTTTTGTTCAAGCATAGCTTCATGCCAAGGTCTCTCCTTCTGTTGGTTAAGGCTGGAGATGAGGAAAGATAGAGAGGAGGAGGAAGAGGATTGAGGAGAAGATAAGAGGACAGTAGGAGAGCAACAGAGGAGAGGAGAGGAAGAGAGGAGGAGCGGAAGAGAGGAGAGTAGGAGAGGTGAGGAAGAGAGGAGAGGAAGAAAGGTGAGTAGAGGAGAGGCGAGCGAGAGAGGTGTAGGAGAGGACGAGAGGTGAGGAGAGGATGAGAGTGGAGGAGAGGATGAGAGGTGATGAGAGGAGGAGAGGTGAGGAGAAGAAGAGAGGAGAGGTGAGGAGAAGAGGAGAGGAAGAGAGGTGAGGAGAGTGTGAGGACAGGAGGAGAAGTGAGGAGAGGATGAGAGGTGAGGAGAGGAGAGGATGAGAGGTGATGAGAGGAGGAGAGGAAGAGAGGTGAGGAGAGGAGAGGAAGAGAGGTGAGGAGAGTAAAGGATGAGAGGTGAGGAGAGGAAAAGAGGAGAGGAAAAGAGGTGAGGAAGAGAAGTGAGGAGAGGAGAGGATGAGAGGTGAGGAGAGGAGGAGAGGAAGAGAGGTGAGGAGAGGAGGAGAGGAAGAGAGGTGAGGAGAGGAAGAGAGGTGAGGAGAGGAGAGGAAGAGAGGTGAGGAGAGGAGGAGAGGAAGAGAGCTGGGGAGAGGAGAGGAAGAGAGGTGAGAAGAGGATGAGAGGTGAGGAGAGGAGAGGAAGAGAGGTGAGGAGAGGAAGAGAGGTGAGGAGAGTAGGAGAGGAAGAGAGGTGAGGAGAGGAGGAGCGGAAGAGAGGTGAGGAGAGGAGAGGAAGAGAGGTGAGGAGAGGAGGAGAGGAAGAGCGGTGAGGAGAGGAGGAGAGGAAGAGAGGTGAGGAGAGGATGAGAGGTGAGGAGAGGAGGAGAGGAAGAGAGGTGAGGAAGAGAGATGAGGAGAGGAGAGGAAGAGAGGTGAGGAGAGGAGAAGATGAGAGGTGAGGAGGAGAGGAGAGGAGAGGAGAGGAGAGGATGAGAGGTGAGGAGGAGAGGATAGGAAGAGAGGAGAGGAGGAGATAGTATATGAAAAGAGCAGTGGACATTATCTCTCCAATGCAAAGATGAGTGTGACATTCTCCATGAACGCTCCTCCAGAAATGAGACTTTGCTTGTATCCCAAAAGTGCACCCTATATAGTGCACTATAGTGCATAGGGCTCTGGTCAAAAGTAGTGCACTATATAGGGAATAGAATATAATTTGGGCCACATACTCTCCTTGCCAGCCACCCAGTCGCTGCTTCTTGAAATTCATACTTTAGTGCATTTGTCTCTTTGAGAGCTTTTGGTCTAATTTGATTTGTGTGCCTGGCAACCCTGCCATTCTCTGGGCCTGCAGTGTAACAATTCCCCACTACAGTGCGGCCAAGAGATAGTTCCGCAAATAGAGGGTTTTAAAGTATATTTTCTGAATGGCTATAGTGACTTAAAGAAGAGGGGCCCTATTTGTCCCTGTGTGTGTGTGTGTGTGTGTTTGTGTGTGTGTGTGTGTGTGTGTGTGTGTGTGTGTGTGTGTGTGTGTGTGTGTGTGTGTGTGTGTGTGTGTGTGTGTGTGTGTGTGTGTGTGTGTGCAAAATGCTTGCCGCACTGGTTATAGTCAGACACATTCTAATTTAGCTACCTAGCTAGCTAACAAACAATCTCCTCATCATTAATGCAAGCACATGGCATGAATGATAGATATGCACCGATGGTCTTGTTTTTTGAAAATTGCATATTTCGGGAAAAACAGTGTAATTTTTGTATCAAGGATGAGTCCGTGTTCACTTTGGCACCATTTTCGCACATAAGTAGCACAGATTGGTAGCTAGCTAGGCTAGCTACCTTGCTGGCTAGATAGGCTAACTACCTTGCTGGCTAGATAGGCTAACTACCTTGCTGGCTAGATAGGCTAACTACCTTGCCGGCTAGATAGGCTAACTACCTTGCCGGCTAGATAGGCTAACTACCTTGCCGGCTAGATAGGCTAACTACCTTGCTATCTAGATAGGCTAACTACCTTGCTATCTAGATAGGCTAACTACCTTGCTATCTAGATAGGCTAACTACCTTGCTATCTACATAGGCTAACTACCTTGCTATCTAGATAGGCTAACTACCTTGCTATCTAGATAGGCTAACTACCTTGCTATCTAGATAGGCTAACTACCTTGCTATCTAGATAGGCTAACTACCTTGCTATCTAGATAGACTAACTACCTTGCTGGCTAGATAGGCTAACTACCTTGCTGGCTACATAGGCTAACTACCTTGCTGGCTAGATAGGCTAGCTACCTTGCTGGCTAGATAGGCTAACTACCTTGCTGGCTAGATAGGCTAACTACCTTGCTGGCTAGATAGGCTAACTACCTTGCCGGCTAGATAGGCTAACTACCTTGCCGGCTAGATAGGCTAACTACCTTGCCGGCTAGATAGGCTAACTACCTTGCTATCTAGATAGGCTAACTACCTTGCTATCTAGATAGGCTAACTACCTTGCTATCTAGATAGGCTAACTACCTTGCTATCTACATAGGCTAACTACCTTGCTATCTAGATAGGCTAACTACCTTGCTATCTAGATAGGCTAACTACCTTGCTATCTAGATAGGCTAACTACCTTGCTATCTAGATAGGCTAACTACCTTGCTGGCTAGATAGGCTAACTACCTTGCTGGCTAGATAGGCTAACTACCTTGCTGGCTACATAGGCTAACTACCTTGCTGGCTACATAGGCTAACTACCTTGCTGGCTAGATAGAGCCTCACTACATTGCTCACTAGCTAGCCAGCAAATGTTAACTAAGTGAGCATATGATGAGGACAGGGCTGCTTGCTTGGTGTTTTTGATTATTTACCTTTTGACATGCGCTGTCGCTACTCACTGTCAAACCATCAAACCAACTCACTCTTACGTCGTGACTCAGGGGCTGAACGATGTTCAATGAGCAGCTTGTAGAGCACCATGTTCAGGCAACCGTTATTATATATATTTTTTTAATGACCTCAAATGAGCAGATGTATTTGTTCATTCTATGTATATCATATCGGTGCTTTGATTTTTTTTGGGGGGGGGGAGTTTGATACTCATATGTCTGTGCAAGGCTAATATCTGCCGACAATTATCGGTCAACCAATGTATCGTTCGGGCTCTAATATGTACCCATTGTTTCTTTAAGAATTCACTTGATTCTTGAACAATATAACTTGTAAATGTCTCATGAGCTTAGTTCAACTGTCGTAACCCCATCAGAACCCAGAATATAAACCTGTTTTACTACAATGTTTATAAACAATGTAAATGTAAACAAACACATGGTTAAAACTATATATTTTTTTATTATGGATAGTCACCCTTTGCATCCATAGCTTTGTCAATGAATTTCCGTGGCTACATTTCTCCAGCCCCGTCCCTCTGAAACAGGGGCGGGGAGTTGGCTTTGTTATTGTTTCTACTGTTGATAGCCGCTTTAAAATATTTAAAAAACGATATCATTTTGATGAAAAAATTACTCGTCGTCAATCTTTGTCATTCCTATCACACAATAATGTATTACCTTGTGGAAATTAAGACAAGGCCTTATCTTATTTCTTTATGATGCAGTCAAGTGTCTACATTTTGAATAAGATCTGCATACATTTTGACAAACTTTTTTCTTAAATCCACGAATCTACTTGAGATCACTTCTTTCATTATGATTTGTATGTTTCAAATGGAGAAACCAAAACATTCTCACATTTTAAAAGTCATATCAAAGGACATGTCACGCCTTGGGACATGTCACGCCTTGGGACATGTCACACCATGGGACATGTCACACCTTGGGACATGTCACGCCGAGGGACATGTCACACCATGGGACATGTCACACCGAAGGACATGTCACACCATGGGACATGTCACACCGAAGGACATGTCACACCGAAGGACATGTCACACCATGGGACATGTCACACCGAAGGACATGTCACGCCGAAGGACATGTCACACCATGGGACATGTCACACCGAAGGACATGTCACACCGAAGGACATGTCACACCATGGGACATGTCACACCGAAGGACATGTCACACCGAAGGACATGTCACACCATGGGACATGTCACACCGAAGGACATGTCACACCGAAGGACATGTCACACCATGGGACATGTCACACCGAAGGACATGTCACACCGAAGGACATGTCACACCGAAGGACATGTCACACCATGGGACATGTCACACCGAAGGACATGTCACACCGAAGGACATGTCACACCATGGGACATGTCACACCATGGGACATGTCACACCGAAGGACATGTCACACCGAAGGACATGTCACACCATGGGACATGTCACACCGAAGGACATGTCACACCGAAGGACATGTCACACCATGGGACATGTCACACCGAAGGACATGTCACGCCGAAGGACATGTCACACCATGGGACATGTCACACCGAAGGACATGTCACACCGAAGGACATGTCACACCATGGGACATGTCACACCGAAGGACATGTCACACCGAAGGACATGTCACACCATGGGACATATCACACCGAAGGACATGTCACACCGAAGGACATGTCACACCATGGGACATGTCACACCGAAGGACATGTCACACCGAAGGACATGTCACACCGAAGGACATGTCACACCATGGGACATGTCACACCGAAGGACATGTCACACCGAAGGACATGTCACACCGAAGGACATGTCACACCATGGGACATGTCACACCGAAGGACATGTCACACCGAAGGACATGTCACACCGAAGGACATGTCACACCGAAGGACATGTCACACCATGGGATGAAAGAAAAGGAGCCGGATTTTTGATTTAAAAAGTATAAAATATTAAAAAACAATATTAAATACTTAAAATAAGAACGTTTCTCCATTAAACAACATTGTGCTGTAAAATGTTAGCGGCGTAGATTCAATCGGTGACGTCACTCACTCTGAGACCTTGAAGTAGCCCTCTACAAGGGCTGTGGCTTTTGTGGAACGATACCTAACGATGCTTCGATGCTGTTGTTAACTTGTTGTTAATCTGTGCGGGGGGGGGGGTTATGGCCCCTCAACAAGCATCCTGAGGGTCAGTAGACCTCAAGGGTACTTATTTTCACATCAGAGTTTATCCTGTACACAAGGCATAGACTACGAATATCTCACCTTACCATTCGGTCTGTGCCCGGACCCATGGACATTCATTACGTGTACCAAAGCTGCCCTAGCCCTCCCATACATCAACTGGTTGATCTGCAGAGCACACAGCCCAGCTGTTGTCGCACCTGCTCGCTGTGGGCTTCAGGATAAATTGTGCCGTAAACTCGCTTTTACCGACTCAGCAGAAAATCTATGAATTGTCTCTGGTCTTTGTAACCTGTTGTGCAGCCCTCGTCGAGGAGAGAGCGAAAGATTTCGCCACTGCCTCTGTGTTTCGCCTGGCAACATCACAAATACTAGATATACTAGATATACTAGATATACTAGATAGTAGATATACTAGATACTAGATATACTAGATATACTAGATACTAGATATACTAGATATACTAGATATACTAGATATACTAGATATACTAGATACTAGATATACTAGATATACTAGATACTAGATATACTAGATATACTAGATACTAGATATACTAGATATACTAGATATACTAGATACTAGATCTGTCACATACTAGATATACTAGATACTAGATCGGTCACATACTAGATGTTTGTCTGATGCGTCTTTGGCTAATGGCCTCCGTGATTGTGTTAGTCCATGGTTGTGTTAGTCCATGATTGTGGTAGTCTGTGATTGTGGTAGTCTGTGATTGTGGTAGTCTGTGATTGTGGTAGTCTGTGATTATGGTAGCACATGATTGTGGTAGTCTGTGATTGTGGTAGTACATGATTGTGGTAGTCTGTGATTATGGTAGTACATGATTGTGGTAGTCTGTGATTGTGGTAGCACATGATTGTGGTAGTCTGTGATTATGGTAGTACATGATTGTGGTAGTCTGTGATTGTGGTAGCACATGATTGTGGTAGTCTGTGATTGTGGTAGCACATGATTGTGGTAGTCTGTGATTATGGTAGTACATGATTGTGGTAGTCTGTGATTGTGGTAGTCTGTGATTGTGGTAGTATGGGATTGTGGTAGTCCATGATTGTGGTAGTCCATGATTGTGGTAGTCTGGGATTGTGGTAGTCTGTGATTGTGGTAGTCTGGGATTGTGGTAGTCTGTGATTGTGGTCGTCCGTGATTGTGGTAGTCTGTGATTGTGGTAGTCCATGATTGTGGTAGTCCATGATTGTGGTAGTCTGTGATTGTGGTATTCCAAGATTGTGGTAGTCCGTGATTGTGGTATTATGTGATTGTGGTAGTCTGTGATTGTGGTAGTATATGATTGTGGTAGTATGTGATTGTGGTAGTCTGGGATTGTGGTAGTCTGTGATTGTGGTAGTCATTGATTGTGGTAGTCTGTGATTGTGGTAGTCTGTGATTGTGGTAGTCTGTGATTGTGGTAGTCTGTGATTGTGGTAGTCCGTGATTGTGGTAGTATGTGATTGTGGTAGTCTGTGATTGTGGTAGTCCGTGATTGTGGTAGTATGTGATTGTGGTAGTCTGTGATTGTGGTAGTCTGTGATTGTGGTAGTATGTGATTGTGGTAGTCTGGGATTGTGGTAGTATGTGATTGTGGTAGTCTGTGATTGTGGTAGTCTGTGATTGTGGTAGTCTGTGATTGTGGTAGTCCGTGATTGTGGTACTATGTGATTGTGGTAGTCTGTGATTGTGGTAGTATGTGATTGTGGTAGTCTGTGATTGTGGTAGGCTGTGATTGTGGTAGTCCATGATTGTGGTAGTCCGTGATTGTGGTAGTCTGTGATTGTGGTAGTATGTGATTGTGGTAGTCTGGGATTGTGGTAGTCTGTGATTGTGGTTGTCCATGATTGTGATAGTCTCGCTTGGCCTCCTCCTCATGAAAGACTTCCAGCGTTGTGTGACCTCACTTAAACCCATCTCTCCAACGGCACTACAGCGAGAAAGATCTTGTTACGGAGCGATCAGCGAACATCTGTTGTCTCTCAGAGCAACACATGTGCCAGGCAGACTAAATTCAAGTGCGGATTTTACCGTCGCTGGGGAACCCCCGACCGAGGGAGTGGCGACTTCCTCTCAAAGTCGTCGAGGAGGGGACGTTACGGCAGAGCTGCCGTCTATCTGTACGTATCGCAGGACAATGCGCGTTGTCGCCTGTTCCACAATGTCCCTCTGGGCGCTGGCCTAATAGTTGTCAGACGTGCTTCTGATCCCGCACTCTGGACAGAGTGGAAGCGGATGTTACTATTCAATTCAATTCAAGGGGCTTTATTGGCATGGGAAACATATGTTAACATTGCCAAAGCAAGTGAAGTAGATAATATACAAAAGTGAAATAAACAATAAAAATTAACAGTAAACATAACACATACAGAAGTTTCAAAAGAATAAAGACATTACAAATTGCATATTATATATATATATACAGTGTTGTAACGATGTACAAATGGTTAAAGTACAAAATGGAAGAAAAAATAACATAAATATGGGTTGTATTTACAATGGTGTTTGTTCTTCACTGGTTGACCTTTTCTTGTGGCAACAGGTCACACATCTTGCTGCTGTGATGTCACACTGTGGAATTTCACCCAGTAGATATGGGAGTTTTATTAAAACCGGGTTTGTTTTTGAATTCTTTGTGGATCTGTGTAATCTGAGGGAAATATGTGTCTCTAATATGGTCATACATTGGGCAGGAGGTTAGGAAGTGCAGCTCAGTTTCCATCTCATTTTGTGGGCAGTGTGCACATAGCCTGTCTTCTATTGAGAGGCAGGTCTGCCTACGGCGGCCTTTCTCAATAGCAAGGTTATGCTCACTGAGTCTGTACATAGTCAAAGCTTTCCTTTACTATCCTCTTTAATAAGAGAACCAGGGTTACCGGGCTGTAGTGGAGCGGTGCCGTGAGTTTCAAGTTCCTTGTTGTCCACATCACCAACAAACTATATTGGTCCAAACACACCAAGACAGTTATGAAGAGGGCATGACAATGCCCTTTCCCTCTCAGGAGGCTGAAAAGATTTGACATGGGTCCCCAGATCCTCAAAAAGTTATACAGCTGCACCATCGAGAGGATCCTGACTTGTTGCATCACCGCCTGGTATTTATTTTTTACTTCAGTTTATTTAGTAAATATTTTCTTAACTCTATTTCTTGAACTGCATTGTTCGTTAAGGGCTTGTAAGTAAGCATTTCACGGTAAGGTCTACACCTGTTGTATTCAGCGCATGTGACAAATACAATTTTATATAATTTTATTTGACATACCCGTAACCCGTAGATTTGTGTTTGCACAATTTTTTACAGTGTATAGTACAGAATGATATATTTTGATGCTTTCAGAAGTCATGTAAGTTTACCAAGAAGATACTGAAAACAAGATATTACAGAGTTGAAGAAAACCAGTAACCTTTATGATGTTGATTAAAACGTTGGGGAAGCTTCATCCTTCCAGGAACCACTTGATTTGTAGAACATCTCATTCGTCCTTTGCCGTTATACTTTCCTGTGCTCTCCTTGTATTAGTTGGGAGTCTGAATCTTTACTTCCTAGCCACACACACACACACACGCATATGCACTCACGAACACACACACACACACACACACACACACACACACACACACACACACACACACACACACACACACACACACACACACACACACACACACACACACACACACTGTCACATTCTGACCTTAGTTCCTTTTTTATGTCTTTATTTTAGTTTGGTCAGGGCGTGTTGTTGTTTTTCTATGTTTTGTTCTATACGTTATATTTCTATGTGTTTGGCCTAGTATGGTTCTCAATCAGAGGCAGGTGTCAGTCGTTGTCTCTGATTGGGAGCCATATTTAGGTAGCCTGTTTTCTATTGTGTTTTGTGGGTGATTTTTTCCTGTGTTAGTGTTTGCACCATACGGGACTGTTTTGGTTTTCATTTACTCTCTTGTTCTTTTGTATTTTGTATTCATTCTCGATTAAATTATATTATGGATACGTACCACGCTGCATTTTGGTCCTCCTCTCCTTCCACCAACGAAAGCTGTTACACACACACACACACACACCCCGCCTCTGTCTTCAGTCAGCTGATGGGTCTGCTCTTCTTTGTCTCTGGTCCTTTATATTTCCCTACCTTCACCACTCCCTTCGTCTTCTCTACTAAAGCACAGGAGAGATGGAGAGATCACATCACTCTACTCCTCTTCTCATCTCTCAAAGTGTTGTTCCATCATTCATTTAACAGCAGCCTGTCTTGTCTCTTTGTTTGTTTCACCTCTCTCTCTCTCTCTCTCTCTCTCTCTCTCTCTCTCTCTCTCTCTCTCTCTCTCTCTCTCTCTCTCTCTCTCTCTCTCTCTCTCTCTCTCTCTCTCTCTCTCTCTCTCTCTCTCTCTCTCTCTCTCTCTCTCTCTCTTTGGTCATCAGCCAAATCTAATTGAATTGAAATCAAACACTGTTGAGTTGAACAGTACATTTTATAGCAATCGTCACATATTTTGTATGCTCTTGTGGCTCCATTGATACTTGATTGACATTTTTGTGGCGTCCCGACTAGAAACAGAATACGAGAGTCCAGTCCTCTCCCTAGTCTCCTCTCCTCAAGACCTCTCCCTAGTCTCCTCTCCTCAAGTCCTCTCCCTAGTCTCCTCTCCTCCAGTCCTCTCCCTAGTCTCCTCTCCTCCAGTCCTCTCCCTAGTCTCCTCTCCTCCAGTCCTCTCCCTAGTCTCCTCTCCTCCAGTCCTCTCCCTAGTCTCCTCTCCTCCAGTCCTCTCCCTAGTCTCCTCTCCTCCAGTCCTCTCCCTAGTCTCCTCTCCTCCAGTCCTCTCCCTAGTCTCCTCTCCTCAAGTCCTCTCCCTAGTCTCCTCTCCTCAAGTCCTCTCCCTAGTCTCCTCTCCTCAAGTCCTCTCCCTAGTCTCCTCTCCTCCAGTCCTCTCCCTAGTCTCCTCTCCTCAAGTCCTCTCCCTAGTCTCCTCTCCTCCAGTCCTCTCCCTAGTCTCCTCTCCTCCAGTCCTCGCCCTAGTCTCCTCTCCTCCAGTCCTCTCCCTAGTCTCCTCTCCTCAAGTCCTCTCCCTAGTCTCCTCTCCTCCAGTCCTCTCCCTAGTCTCCTCTCCTCTAGTCCTCGCCCTAGTCTCCTCTCCTCCAGTCCTCTCCCTAGTTTCCTCTCCTCCAGTCCTCTCCCTAGTCTCCTCTCCTCTAGTTCTCGCCCTAGTCTCCTCTCCTCCAGTCCTCTCCCTAGTTTCCTCTCCTCCAGACCTCTCCCTAGTCTCCTCTCCTCCAGTCCTCTCCCTAGTCTCCTCTCCTCCAGGCCTCGCCCTAGTCTCCTCTCCTCCAGTCCTCTCCCTAGTCTCCTCTCCTCCAGTCCTCTCCCTAGTCTCCTCTCCTCCAGTCCTCTCCCTAGGAACTGTTGGTGTCTCCTGGAGAAGGATCAATTGAGCCCTGGCACCAGCTAATAGGTGCTAAAGTGTTGTAGAAATGGACTGAAGCTTTAACATGGAAGGGAAATGGATCCCATTACCTTGAGCTATGGCTGCTAGTCTGCTCGCCTCCTGTAGGAGAGAGGGGGAAGAGAGAGGGACAATGAGAGGAGGGAGATGAGAGAAAGGAGGGTAGAGATGAGAGGGAGGGGAAGAGAGCAAGAACAAGAGAGAGAAAGAGAGGGGGGGGGGAGAGCAGAGATAGAGAAATACCCAGAAATAGGAAAGGGATGATATTTACTATACAGAGAGACTATCACCAGTATGTCTGGAGGGATGATATGTCCTATACAGAGAGACTATCACCAGTATGTCTGGAGGGATGATATGTCCTATACAGAGAGACTATCACCAGTATGTCTGGAGGGATGATATGTCCTATACAGAGATACTATCACCAGTATGTCTGGAGGGATGATATGTCCTATACAGAGAGACTATCACCAGTATGTCTGGAGGGATGATATGTCCCATACAGAGAGACTATCACCAGTATGTCTGTAGGGATGATATGTCCCATACAGAGATACTATCACCAGTAGGTTTGGAGGGATGATATGTCCCATACAGAGAGACTATCACCAGTATGTCTGGAGGGATGATATGTCCTATACAGAGAGACTATTACCAGTATGTCTGGAGGGATGATATGTCCTATACAGAGATATTATAACCAGTATGTCTGGAGGGATGATATGTCCTATACAGAGAGACTATCACCAGTATGTCTGGAGGGATGATATGTCCTATACAGAGAGACTATCACCAGTAGGTCTTGAGGGATGATATGTCCCATACAGAGAGACTATCACCAGTATGTTTGGAGGGATGATATGTCCTATACAGAGAGACTATCACCAGTATGTCTGGAGGGATGATATGTCCCATACAGAGAGACTATCACCAGTATGTCTGTAGGGATGATATGTCCCATACAGAGAGACTATCACCAGTATGTCTGGAGGGATGATATGTCCCATACAGAGAGACTATCACCAGTATGTCTGGAGGGATGATATGTCCTATACAGAGATAATATCACCAGTATGTCTGGAGGGATGATATGTCCCATACAGAGAGACTATCACTAGTATGTCTGGAGGGATGATATGTCCTATACAGAGATAATATCACCAGTATGTCTGGAGGGATGATATGTCCCATACAGAGATACTATCACCAGTAGGTCTGGAGGGATGATATGTCCCATACAGAGAGACTATCACCAGTATGTCTGGAGGGATGATATGTCCTATACAGAGATAATATCACCAGTATGTCTGGAGGGATGATATGTCCCATACAGAGAGACTATCACCAGTATGTCTGGAGGGATGATATGTCCCATACAGAGATACTATCACCAGTATGTCTGGAGGGATGATATGGGCTTTGCTTGTTAAAACAAAGGTTACGTAAAAAAAAATACATGGTTTTCTTCCACCACAGATCCCATGTAATATACACAATTTGTTTAGGATAATCACACACCAACACACACACACACACACACACACACACACACACACACACACACACACACACACACACACACACACACACACACACACACACACACACACACACACACACACACACACACACACACACACACACACATTCCTAATGAGATCCTCATTCTTATTTATCGTTTATATATATATTTTATCTCCCCCACAGAGCCAATCCACGGTCCCAGTCAACTAGAAGTCGTTGACGTCCAATCTAAACAAGTCACTGTTCGCTGGGAGCCTTTCGGCTACAACGTCACGCGTTGCCATAGCTACAACCTGACGGTGCAGTACCGGTCCCGAGTGGCGGGGAAGGACGAGACCCGGGAGGAGGTGTGTTACGACACCCTGGGTCGCGACCCCCAGCACACCATCCACAACCTGACCCCCTACACCAACCTGTCAGTTAAACTGGTCCTCAAGAACCCAGAGGGGGTCAAAGAGAGCACAGAGATGGAGCTACAGACGGATGAAGATGGTGAGTGTTATAATACCTTAGAATGGTTATAACATGTTTGTGAAGGGTTATGAAGGTGTATAAAGGTGTTAAAGAACACAGAGGGGGTCAAAGAATGCCCAAAAATGGAGCTACAGACAAACAGGGACAGCGCAATCAAGTGTTCTTTTGAGATTTAGCTGCAGACCGATTATCATGTCTTATGTAATATAAAGTGTTGATGAGTCTTAAAGGGATACTTCATGTATTGTAATATAAAGTGTTGATGAGTCTTAAAGGGATACTTCATGTATTGTAATATAAAGTGTTGATGAGTCTTAAAGGGATACTTCATGTATTGTAATATAAAGTGTTGATGAGTCTTAAAGGGATACTTCATGTATTGTAATATAAAGTGTTGATGAGTCTTAAAGGGATACTTCATGTATTGTAATATAAAGTGTTGATGAGTCTTAAAGGGATACTTCATGTATTGTAATATAAAGTGTTGATGAGTCTTAAAGGGATACTTCATGTATTGTAATATAAAGTGTTGATGAGTCTTAAAGGGATACTTCATGTATTGTAATATAAAGTGTTGATGAGTCTTAAAGGGATACTTCATGTATTGTAATATAAAGTGTTGATGAGTCTTAAAGGGATACTTCATGTATTGTAATATAAAGTGTTGATGAGTCTTAAAGGGATACTTCATGTATTGTAATATAAAGTGTTGATGAGTCTTAAAGGGATACTTCATGTATTGTAATATAAAGTGTTGATGAGTCTTAAAGGGAAACTTCATGTATTGTAATATAAAGTGTTGATGAGTCTTAAAGGGATACTTCATGTATTGTAATATAAAGTGTTGATGAGTCTTAAAGGGATACTTCAGGATGTTGACAATGAGGCCCTTCATCTACTTCCCCAGAGTCAGAGGAACTCATGGATACAATTTCTATGTCTCTGTGTCCAGTATGAAGGATGTTAGGTATTTTCGCGAGCCAATGCTAACGAGTGACTAGATGTCTATGGGTATCATTAATATTTCTCACTCCGATTATATTTCCTCACATTTCTTTACCTTGTATCACTCCAGTGGTCCATTACATGTCAGTCTAAACACTGACTAGACCTGTCTAAAGACTGACTAGACCTGTCTAAAGACTGACTAGACCTGTCTAAAGACTGACTAGACCTGTCTAAATTCTGACTAGACCTGTCTAAACACTGACTAGACCTGTCTAAAGACTGACTAGACCTGTCTAAAGACTGACTAGACCTGTCTAAAGACTGACTAGACCTGTCTAAAGACTGACTAGACCTGTCTAAAGACTGACTAGACCTGTCTAAATTCTGACTAGACCTGTCTAAACACTGACTAGACCTGTCTAAAGACTGACTAGACCTGTCTAAAGACTGACTAGACCTGTCTAAAGACTGACTAGACCTGTCTAAACTCTGACTAGACCTGTCTAAAGACTAAAGACTGACTAGACCTGTCTAAACTCTGACTAGACCTGTCTAAAGACTAAATACTGACTAGACCTGTCTAAACTCTGACTAGACCTGTCTAAAGACTGACTAGACCTGTCTAAAGACTAAAGACTGACTAGACCTGTCTAATCTCTGACTAGACCTGTATAAAGACTGACTAGACCTGTCTAAAGACTGACAAGACCTGTCTAAAGACTGACTAGACCTGTCTAAAGATTAAAGACTGACTAGACCTGTCTAAACTCTGACTAGACCTGTATAAAGACTGACTAGACCTGTATAAAGACTGACTAGACCTGTCTAAACTCTGACTAGACCTGTCTAAAGACTGACTAGACCTGTCTAAAGACTGACTAGATGTCTCAAAGTCCCAGGAATACACTGAGGTATTATCAAATTAACTAACTAAAGTCTCAGGGAAAGGAATTTAGTCTTTTTTTCATCCAATTTGTTTACTTAAATCCAATAAAATGGTGAAATGTTTTGTAGAATTCACGTCAGTGACAACTCAAAGTAGACGTTGAAACAACGTCTGTGTCACGTGAGATGGTGGTAACGACACACTTAGAGAACGTTCTTTCTACATGCTTGTTAGGGAAATACCGATGTATCTGGTACGGTCATCGTAATGCTTAAATTACATCGCAATTAGTGGAACGAATTAGTGAATCAGAATCCGACCGCTTCCGTAAACGCAGGCTATCTGTAATGAAGCTTTGTGTTTCTCATGTGTTTGTTCTGGTCCTGTCCCCCTCAGTACCTGGAGCGGTCCCTCTGGAGCAGGGACGGGCAACTGGCGGGCCGCGGGCCCGTTGAGAGTTAGAATTATAGAAACACAAGGTGTAATTTCAAAATGTGTTTGTGTTGATCAGCAGTCACTCAATTAGCCCATGCCAGGAAATTCTTTGGGATTGGTAAGTCGAGCGGCCAGATATCTAAACGTTTAGTAAGCGTGGTCGAATTACTGCAAACATTTGCCTCTACCCTATGACAAAATGAGTAGAAGAGCATGAAATTAGACCCACGAGCCACTGCTCACTGCTTTTTTGTGGCCCCAACCCCCCATCAAAGTTGCCCATCCCTGCTCTGGAGTCCATCCAGGGCAGTGTCTATAAGGAGGGATGTGTTTCCCATGTGTTTGTTTCTGGTCCTGTCCCCCTCAGTACCTGGAGCGGTCCCTCTGGAGTCCATCCAGGGCAGTGCTTATGAAGAGAAGATGATCCTGAAATGGAGAGAACCAGCCCAGACCTACGGAATCATCACTCAGTACGAGGTGAAACGACGGATTCATTGGTTTTTAATTCATTAGATGACGGCAAATATTGCATCCTTGAAATAAAAACACACAACACGTTTCTTCTTTTCCCTCATGTCTTGTGGTACTGTGAAGATTCTCCTCGATTCAGTTTGTTATGCACGTTGCTTGGAGAACGAGTTTGTCCGTGAATACTGCCCAAATGTGCCTAATTTGTTTATTAATAACTTTTTCATGTTCAAAATTGTGCACTCTCCTCAAACAATAGCATGGTATTCTTTCACTGTAATAGCTACTGTAAATTGGACAGTGCAGTTAGATTAACAATAATTTAAGCTTTCTGCCCATATCAGATACAACCTCATGCTAATCGCATTAGCCTACGTTAGCTAAACCGTCCCATGGAAGGGACACCGATCCCGAAAAGTTTTAATAACTCTATATATTATGTCCATACTATAGGTTAACTCTGTCAATATATATATTGTGTCCTTACTATCGGTTAACTCTCTATATATATCATGTCCATACTATAGGTTAACTCTGTTTATATATATATCATGTCCAAACTATAGGTTAACTCTCTATATATATCATGTCCATACTATAGGTTAACTCTGTCAATATATATATCATAGTTGTGTTGTTGTGTTGTCTAGTAGTTATGTTGAGATAATAACGTTAGCTAGACCTACTAGTAGTTCTGTTGTGATAATAACGTTAGCTAGACCTACTAGTAGACGAGTTACGTTCTGTCTCCTAGAGATGAACGTACTTTGGTGCGAAAAGTGCAAATCAATCACAGAACAACAGCAAAGGACCTTGTGAAGATGCTGGAGGAAACAGTTACAAAAAGTATCTATATCCACAGTAAAATGAGTCCTATATCAACATAACCTGAAAGGCCGCTCAACATGGAAGAAGCCACTGCTCCAAAACCGCCATAAAAAAAGCCAGACTACAGTTTGCAACTGCTCATGGGGAAAAAGATTGTACTTTTTGGAGAAATGTCTTCTAGTCTGATGAAACAAAAATAGAACTGTTTGGCCAGAAAAGAAAAAGGGGGAGGCTTGCAAGCCGAAGAACACCATCCCAACCGTGAAGCACGGGGGTGGCAGCATCATGTTCTGTGGGTGCTTTGCTGCAGGAGGGATTGGTGCACTTCACAAAATAGATGGCATCATGAGGCAGGAGAATGATGTGGATATATTGAAGCAACATCTCAAGACATCAGTCAGGAAGTTAAAGCATGCTTGCAAATGGGTCTTCCAAATGGACAATGACCCCAAGCATACTTCCAAAGTTGTGGCAAAATGGCTTAAGGACAACAAAGTCAAGGTATTGGAGTGGCCATGACAAAGCCCTGACCTCAATCCTATAGAAACTTTGTCGGCAGAACTGAAAAAGCGTGTTCGAGCAAGGAGGCCTACAAACCTGACTCCGTTACACCAGCTCTGTCAGAAGGAATGGGCCAAAATTCACCCAACTTATTGTGGGAAGCTTGTGGAAGGCTACCCGAAATGTTTGACCCAAGTTAAACAATTTAAAGGCAATGCTACCAAATGCTAATTGAGTGTATGTAAACTTCTGACCCACTGGGAATGTGATGAAATAAATAAAAGCTGAAATAAATAATTCTCTCTACTATTATTCCGACATTTCACATTCTTAATATAAAGTGGTGATCCTAACTGACCTAAGACAGGGGAATATTTACTAGGATTAAATGTCAGGAATTGTGAAAAACTGAGTTTAAATGTATTTGGCTAAGGTGTATGTAAACTTCCGACTTCAACTGTATAATGATAACTATAGGTTATATAACTATAAAACATTTGTGAGCATCCACACTAGAGGAAAGTTTTTCTTTCTACAATTCTACACCTGTCAATCAACTGATCAACGCATCATACTACCCGTATTAATGTAAAACCTTCCCTAAATATCTATGGTAAAAATGTACAGATGTAGGATCTTAATTTGATCACCCTGTTGCAGGAGAATTTTCCTGCAATTCAGGAAATGTAAAACGTGTAGTGTATTTCCACTTTGATATTTCAGACTTGGTTTTCCCTTAAGAAAAATGTATCAACCCCACCAAAAAAGGCCATTAGTTATAATCCACATAATAATTCAGCTAATTTCCTGTTGCTGCAGGAATATTTTTCTGCCGTAGCAAACTGGCTCAAATGAAGGTCCAACATCTGTAGCAGGCTATAGTATTGACAAAGCAAGCATGAGCAATCACTACTATCACTATAATAACTGCAATACTGTATATAACATAATTATAAAGCTTCTCATTCTGTATTATTTACTTGTCCAACACAGACATGAGCTAATGTCCAGCACCCTAACAAAAGCTCAATTTACATTTTCCCAGCTAGGAAACATTATAAGCATTCATGTGCACAATTAATCCGTTTTTAGTTTTTCGTCCCTTCTATCGTCACGTCAGTGTCATTTTAATCTCTCTCTCTCTATATCTATCTCTCTCCACTCTCTCTCTCTCTCTCTCTCGCCACTCTCTCTCTCTATTCTCTATCTATCTCTCTCCTCTCCCTCTCTCTCTCTCTCTCTTTCTCTCTCTCTCTCTCTCTCTCCTCTCTCCACTCTCTCTCTTCTCTCTCTCTCTCTCTCTCTCTCTCTCTCTCTCTCTCTCTCTCTCTCTCTCTCTCTCTCTCTCTCTCTCTCTCTCTCTCTCCTCTCTCCACTCTCTCTCTATCTATCTCTCTCCACTCTCTCTCTCTTTCTCTCTCTCTCTCCTCTCTCTCTCTCCACTCTCTCTCTCTCTCTCTCTCTCTCTCTCTTCTCCACTCTCTCTCTCTATATCTATCTCTCTCCACTCTCTCTCCTCTCTCTCTTCTCCACTCTCTCTCTCTATCTATCTTTCTCCACTCTCTCTTCTTCTCTCTCTCTTCTCTTCTTTCTTCTCTTCTCTCTATGTTAAATGATTTGGCATCACAGCAGACTCATTCCACCAGACAAAGACCAAATAACACACACACACACACACACACACACACACACACACACACACACACACACACACACACACACACACACACACACACACACACACACACACACACACACACACACACACACACACACACACACACACACACACACACACACACACACACACACACACACACACACACACACACACACACACACACACAAACACAAGGCAGACTCATTCCACACGCAGACAAAGACAAAATGAGAAGAAGCCTCCAAGCATTTCAGAAACTTGATGGACACAAATTATGCAGCACTCCAAACTGTTCCTTTGTGAATTGAAATTGGAATTATAATTAATGTTTTTCTACTATGAGGCGGAACCTGGAGTGGTGTCTTAAAGTGGGCTTTTATACATTATACACAGAGCCTTCAGAAAGTATTCATACCCCTTGACTTATTCCACATTAAACAGTGATGATACTAGATAAACAACTAGACTACAGAAAGTAAACAGTGATGATACTGGATAAACAACTAGACTACAGAAAGTAAACAGTGATGATACTGGATAAACAACTAGACTACAGAAAGTAAACAGTGATGATACTGGATAAACAACTAGACTACAGAAAGTAAACGGTGATGATACTAGATAAACAACTAGACTACAGAAAGTAAACAGTGATGATACTGGATAAACAACTAGACTACAGAAAGTAAACAGTGATGATACTAGATAAACAACTAGACTACAGAAAGTAAACGTTGATGATACTGGATAAACAACTAGACTACAGAAAGTAAATGGTGATGATACTGGATAAACAACTAGACTACAGAAAGTAAACGGTGATGATACTGGATAAACAACTAGACTACAGAAAGTAAACAGTGATGATACTAGATAAACAACTAGACTACAGAAAGTAAACGTTGATGATACTGGATAAACAACTAGACTACAGAAAGTAAACGGTGATGATACTGGATAAACAACTAGACTACAGAAAGTAAACAGTGATGATACTAGATAAACAACTAGACTACAGAAAGTAAACGTTGATGATACTAGATAAACAACTAGACTACAGAAAGTAAACGTTGATGATACTGGATAAACAACTAGACTACAGAAAGTAAACAGTGATGATACTAGATAAACAACTAGACTACAGAAAGTAAACGTTGATGATACTGGATAAACAACTAGACTACAGAAAGTAAACGGTGATGATACTGGATAAACAACTAGACTACAGAAAGTAAACAGTGATGATACAAGATAAACAACTAGACTACAGAAAGTAAACGTTGATGATACTAGATAAACAACTAGACTACAGAAAGTAAACGGTGGTGATACTAGATAAACAACTAGACTACAGAAAGTAAACGTTGATGATACTGGATAAACAACTAGACTACAGAAAGTAAACGGTGATGATACTGGATAAACAACTAGACTACAGAAAGTAAACGGTGATGATACTGGATAAACAACTAGACTACAGAAAGTAAACAGTGATGATACTAGATAAACAACTAGACTACAGAAAGTAAACGTTGATGATACTAGATAAACAACTAGACTACAGAAAGTAAACGTTGATGATACTGGATAAACAACTAGACTACAGAAAGTAAACGGTGATGATACTGGATAAACAACTAGACTACAGAAAGTAAACAGTGATGATACAAGATAAACAACTAGACTACAGAAAGTAAACGGTGGTGATACTAGATAAACAACTAGACTACAGAAAGTAAACGTTGATGATACTGGATATAAAACTAGACTACAGAAAGTAAAAGGTGATGATACTGGATAAACAACTAGACTACAGAAAGTAAACGTTGATGATACTGGATAAACAACTAGACTACAGAAAGTAAACGGTGATGATACTGGATAAACAACTAGACTACAGAAAGTAAACGGTGATGATACTGGATAAACAACTAGACTACAGAAAGTAAACAGTGATGATACTAGATAAACAACTAGACTACAGAAAGTAAACAGTGATGATACTAGATAAACAACTAGACTACAGAAAGTAAACGTTGATGATACTAGATAAACAACTAGACTACAGAAAGTAAACGGTGATGATACTGGATAAACAACTATTTTATTTTGTATATTATATGACATGTATTATTTTTCCACCTTGTCCCCCTTTTTATCTCAACCCCAAAACATTGCCAACTTATTTCCACAAGGTCCAAACCTCTTGACAAGATTGCTTGTGTAGTTGACACTGTCTTTAGAACAGTTTGGGGCGGCAGGTAGCCTAGTGGTTAGAGTGTAGGGGCGGCAGGTAGCCTAGTGGTTAGAGCGTAAGGGCGGCAGGTAGCCTAGTGGTTAGAGTTTAGGGGCGACAGGTAGCCTAGTGGTTAGAGCGTAAGGGCGGCAGGTAGCCTAGTGGTTAGAGTGTAGGGGCGGCAGGTAGCCTAGTGGTTAGAGCGTAAGGGCGGCAGGTAGCCTAGTGGTTAGAGTGTAGGGGCGGCAGGTAGCCTAGTGGTTAGAGCGTAAGGGCGGCAGGTAGCCTAGTGGTTAGAGTGTAGGGGTGGCAGGTAGCCTAGTGGTTAGAGCGTAAGGGCGGCAGGTAGCCTAGTGGTTAGAGTGTAGGGGCGGCAGGTAGCCTAGTGGTTAGAGCGTAAGGGCGGCAGGTAGCCTAGTGGTTAGAGTGTAGGGGCGGCAGGTAGTCTAGTGGTTAGAGCGTAAGGGCGGCAGGTAGCCTAGTGGTTAGAGCGTAAGGGCGGCAGGTAGCCTAGTGGTTAGAGCGTAAGGGCGGCAGGTAGCCTAGTGGTTAGAGCGTAAGGGCGGCAGGTAGCCTAGTGGTTAGAGCGTAAGGGCGGCAGTTAGCCTAGTGGTTAGAGCGTTGGGCTAGTAACCGAAAGGTTGCACAATCAAATCCCCGAACTGACGAGGTGAAAATCTGTCATTCTGCCCTTGAACAAAGCAGTTCACCCACTGTCCCTAGGCTGTCATTGAAAATAATAATGTGTTCTTAACTGACTTGCCTAGTTAAATAAAGGTAAAACAAAAAAAAAGGTGAGAATGCCAATCTCATTGTCCACAAGCAGATTGCAGTCTCTCCGTGTGCATATACAGTACACTGTCAAGGTATAGAAACAGACCAAAATAACTATCATATTCTCTCTGTCTGTTTGTCTCTGTCTGTCTGTATGTCTGTCTCTTTCGGTCTGTCTGTCTGTCTGTCTCTGTCGGTCTGTCTGTCTCTCTCTGTCTGTCTGTCTGTCTGTGTCTGTCTGTCTGTTTCCAGATCTCCTACAAGACGGTGAGCTCCTTTGACCCAGAGCTGGATCTATCCAACCAGAGTGGGAAGGTCCTGAAACACAGCAATGAGACCAGCCACATCTTCCTGGGGCTGTACCCAGGATCCACGTACTCGTTCACCCTCCGAGCCTCCACCGCCAAGGGATATGGTCCACCAGTCATCACACAGTTCACCACCAAGATCTCAGGTCAGTCCCTAGTCCCTAGACACCTATCCCCTAGACACCTAGCTCCTAGACACCTAGCTCCTAGACACCTACACCAGTCATCACACAGTTCACCACCAAGATATCAGGTCAGTCCCTGGTCCCTAGACACCTAGCTCCTAGACACCTACACCAGTCATCACACAGTTCACCACCAAGATCTCAGGTCAGTCCCTAGGCCCTAGACACCTAGCTCCTATCCCCTAGACACCTAGCTCCTAGACACCTATCCCCTAGACACCTAGCTCCCAGACATCTAGCTCTTAGACACCTAGACACCTAGCTCCTAGACACCTAGCTCCTAAACACCTAGACACCTAGCTCCTAGACACCTAGACACCTAGCTCCTAGACACCTATCCACCTAGCTCCTAGACACCTAGACACCTAGCTTCTAGACACCTAGACACCTAGCTCCTAAACACCTAGACACCTAGACACCTAGCTCCTAGACACTTAGACACCTAGCTCCTAGACACCTAGCTCCTAGACACCTAGACACCTAGCTCCTAGACACCTAGCCACCTAGCTCCTAGACACCTACCTCCTAGAGACCTAGCTCCTAGACACGTAGACACCTAGCTCCTAGACACCTATCCCCTAGACACCTAGCTCCCAGACATCTAGCTCTTAGACACCTAGTTTGGCTCCTTTGCGCTAGATGTCTGGGAGCTAGGTGTCTATGAGCTAGGTGTCTAGGTGTCTAAGAGCTAGATGTCTGGGAGCTAGGTGTCTATGAGCTAGGTGTCTAGGTGTCTAAGAGCTAGATGTCTGGGAGCTAGGTGTCTATGAGCTAGGTGTCTAGGTGTCTATGAGCTAGGTGTCTAGGTGTCTAAGAGCTAGATGTCTGGGAGCTTGGTGTCTATGAGCTAGGTGTCTAGGTGTCTAAGAGCTAGATGTCTGGGAGCTAGGTGTCTATGAGCTAGGTGTCTAGGTGTTGTAACTTTAATGTGTTACAGAGTTAATGTTTAAGTTAATTCATTGAGCTGTATCTAAAGATATTTCTTTACAGTTATTTACATATGTTCAAAATATAGAATAACTATCTTCATATCAAACCCGACGTCCCAAGTCATTACTTTGAAGATAGTTATTCTATATTTTGAACATATGTAAATAACTGTAAAGAAATATCTTTAGATACAGCTCAATGAATTAACTTAAACATTAACTCTGTAACACATTAAAGTTACAACACCTAGACACCTAGCTCATAGACACCTAGCTCCCAGACATCTAGCTCTTAGACACCTAGACACCTAGCTCATAGACACCAAGCTCCCAGACATCTAGCTCTTAGAACCCTAGACACCTAGCTCATAGACACCTAGCTCCCAGACATCTAGCTCTTAGACACCTAGACACCTATCCCCTAGAGACCTAGCTCCCAGACACCTAGCTCCTAGACACCTAGACACCTATCCCCTAGAGACCTAGCTCCCAGACACCTAGCTCCTAGACACCTAGACACCTATCCCCTAGAGACCTAGCTCCCAGACACCTAGCTCCTAGACACCTAGACACCTAGGCCCTAGAAACTAGACCATGGGTGGGCAAACGCTTTGGCTCGAATGCTACATCAGAATTTAGAAATTCAACGGAAAAGAAAAGGGCAGTTATTTTGACATATATATACAGTGGGGTCCGAGATTATTGACATCCTTGATAAAAATGTGCAAAAATAACTGTGTAAAATAAATAATACAAATTATGAGCTGTATAGTATGCTACAAAAAAATAATGCTAATACCTACCCCCTAGACACCTATTCCCTAGACACCTAGCCTCTAGACACCTAGCCCCTAGAACCCTAGCCCCTAGAACCCTAGCCCCTAGACACCTAGCCCCTAGAACCCTAGCCCCTAGACACCTAGCCCCTAGACACCTATTCCCTAGACACCTAGCCCCTAGAACCCTAGCCCCTAGACACCTAGCCCCTAGACACCTAGCTCCTAGACACCTAGCCCCTAGACACCTAGCTCCTAGACACCTAGCCCCTAGACACCTAGTCCCTAGACACCTAGCTCCTAGACACCTAGCCCCTAGACACCTAGCTCCTAGACACCTAGCCCCTAGACACCTAGCTCCTAGACACCTAGCCCCTAGACACCTAGTGCCTAGACACCTAGCTCCTAGACACCTAGCCCCTAGAACCCTAGCCCCTAGACACCTAGCTCCTAGACACCTAGCCCCTAGACACCTAGCCCCTAGAACCCTAGCCCCTAGACACCTAGCCCCTAGACACCTAGCTCCTAGAACCCTAGCCCCTAGACACCTAGCCCCTAGAACCCTAGCCCCTAGACACCTAGCCCCTAGACACCTAGCTCCTAGACACCTAGCCCCTAGACACCTAGCCCCTAGACACCTAGCCCCTAGACACCTAGCCCCTAGACACCTAGCTCCTAGACACCTAGCCCCTAGACACCTAGCCCCTAGAACCCTAGCCCCTAGACACCTAGCCCCTAGACACCTAGCCCCTAGAACCCTAGCCCCTAGACACCTAGCTCCTAGACACCTAGCCACTAGAACCCTAGCCCATAGACACCTAGCCCCTAGAACCCTAGCCCATAGACACCTAGCTCCTTGACACCTAGCCCCTAGACACCTAGCTCCTTGACACCTAGTCCCTAGACACATAGCCCCTAGAACCCTAGCCCCTAGACACCTAGCTCCTAGACACCTAGCCCCTAGACACCTAGCTCCTAGACACCTAGCCCCTAGACACCTAGTCCCTAGACACCTAGCTCCTAGACACCTAGTCCCTAGACACCTAGCCCCTAGAACCCTAGCTCCTAGACACCTAGTCCCTAGACACCTAGCCCCTAGACACCTAGCCCCTAGACACCTAGCTCCTAGACACCTAGCCCCTAGACACCTAGCCCCTAGACACCTAGCTCCTAGACACCTAGCTCCTAGACACCTAGCCCCTAGACACCTAGCCCCTAGACACCTAGCTCCTAGACACCTAGCTCCTAGACACCTAGCCCCTAGACACCTAGCCCCTAGACACCTAGTCCCTAGACACCTAGCTCCTAGACACCTAGTCCCTAGACACCTAGCCC
The DNA here is from genome assembly GCF_045679555.1 of Salvelinus alpinus. Classification (NCBI taxonomy): domain Eukaryota; kingdom Metazoa; phylum Chordata; class Actinopteri; order Salmoniformes; family Salmonidae; genus Salvelinus; species Salvelinus alpinus. The sequence continues at coordinate 5,852,738 of NC_092115.1, read as the reverse complement.
CTAGAACCCTAGCTCCTAGACACCTAGTCCCTAGACACCTAGCCCCTAGACACCTAGCCCCTAGACACCTAGCTCCTAGACACCTAGCCCCTAGACACCTAGCCCCTAGACACCTAGCTCCTAGACACCTAGCTCCTAGACACCTAGCCCCTAGACACCTAGCTCCTAGACACCTAGCCACTAGAACCCTAGCCCATAGACACCTAGCCCCTAGAACCCTAGCCCATAGACACCTAGCTCCTTGACACCTAGCCCCTAGACACCTAGCTCCTTGACACCTAGTCCCTAGACACCTAGCCCCTAGAACCCTAGCCCCTAGACACCTAGCTCCTAGACACCTAGCCCCTAGACACCTGGCCCCTAGACACCTAGCCCATAGACACCTAGCCCCTAGACACCTAGCTCCTAGAACCCTAGCCCCTAGACACCTAGCCCCTAGAACCCTAGCTCCTAGACACCTAGCTCCTTGACACCTAGTCCCTAGACACCTAGCCCATAGACACCTAGCCCCTAGACACCTAGCTCCTAGAACCCTAGCCCCTAGACACCTAGCCCCTAGAACCCTAGCCCCTAGACACCTAGCTCCTAGACACCTAGCCCCTAGACACCTGGCCCCTATAACCCTATTTCCTAGACACCTAGCCCCTAGACACCTAGCCCCTAGACACCTAGCCCCTAGACACCTAGCCCCTAGACACCTAGCCCCTAGACACCTAGCTCCTAGACACCTAGCCCCTAGACACCTAGCTCCTAGACACCTAGCCCCTAGACACCTAGCTCCTAGACACCTAGCCCCTAGACACCTAGCTCCTAGACACCTAGCCCCTAGACACCTAGCCCCTAGACACCTAGCTCCTAGAACCCTAGCCCCTAGACACCTAGCCCCTAGACACCTAGCCCCTAGACACCTAGCCCCTAGACACCTAGCCCCTAGAACCCTAGCTCCTAGACACCTAGCCCCTAGACACCTAGCCCCTAGACACCTAGCCCCTAGACACCTAGCTCCTAGACACCTAGCCCCTAGACACCTAGCTCCTAGACACCTAGCCCCTAGACACCTAGCTCCTAGACACCTAGCTCCTAGACACCTAGCTCCTAGACACCTAGCCCCTAGACACCTAGCCCCTAGACACCTAGCTCCTAGACACCTAGCCCCTAGAACCCTAGCCCCTAGACACCTAGCTCCTAGACACCTAGCCCCTAGACACCTAGCCCCTAGACACCTAGCTCCTAGACACCTAGCCCCTAGACACCTAGCTCCTAGACACCTAGCTCCTAGACACCTAGCTCCTAGACACCTAGCCCCTAGACACCTAGCCCCTAGACACCTAGCTCCTAGACACCTAGCCCCTAGAACCCTAGCCCCTAGACACCTAGCTCCTAGACACCTAGCCCCTAGACACCTAGTCCCTAGACACCTAGCTCCTAGACACCTAGCCCCTAGACACCTAGCCCCTAGACACCTAGCCCCTAGACACCTAGCCCCTAGACACCTAGCCCCTAGACACCTAGCTCCTAGACACCTAGCCCCTAGACACCTAGCCCCTAGACACCTAGCCCCTAGACACCTGGCCCCTAGACACCTAGCCCCTAGACACCTAGCTCCTAGACACCTGGCCCCTATAACCCTATTTCCTAGACACCTAGCCACTAGAACCCTAGCCCCTAGACACCTAGCCCCTAGACACCTAGCCCCTAGACACCTGGCCCCTAGACACCTAGCTCCTAGACACCTAGCCCCTAGACACCTAGCTCCTAGACACCTAGCCCCTAGACACCTAGCCCCTAGACACCTAGCCCCTAGACACCTAGCCCCTAGACACCTGGCCCCTAGACACCTAGCTCCTAGACACCTAGCCCCTAGACACCTAGCTCCTAGACACCTAGCCCCTAGACACCTAGCCCCTAGACACCTAGCCCCTAGACACCTAGCCCCTAGAACCCTAGCCCCTAGACACCTACCTCCTAGACACCTAGCCCCTAGACACCTAGCTCCTAGACACCTGGCCCCTAGACACCTGGCCCCTAGACACCTAGCTCCTAGACACCTGGCCCCTATAACCCTATTTCCTAGACACCTAGCCACTAGAACCCTAGCCCCTAGACACCTAGTCCCTAGACACCTAGCCCCTAGACACCTGGCCCCTATACACCTAGTCCCTAGACACCTAGCCCCTAGACACCTGGCCCCTAGACACCTAGCCCCTAGACACCTAGCTCCTAGACACCTGGCCCCTATAACCCTATTTCCTAGACACCTAGCCACTAGAACCCTAGCCCCTAGACACCTAGTCCCTAGACACCTAGCCCCTAGACACCTGGCCCCTATACACCTAGTCCCTAGACACCTAGCCCCTAGACACCTAGCTCCTAGACACCTGGCCCCTATAACCCTATTTCCTAGACACCTAGCCACTAGAACCCTAGCCCCTAGACACCTAGTCCCTAGAACCCTAGCCCCTAGACACCTGGCCCCTAGACACCTAGTCCCTAGACACATAGCCCCTAGAACCCTAGCCCCTAGACACCTAGCTCCTAGACACCTAGCCCCTAGACACCTAGCCCCTAGACACCTAGTCCCTAGACACCTAGCCCCTAGACACCTAGCCCCTAGACACCTAGTCCCTAGACACCTAGCCCCTAGACACCTAGCCCCTAGACACCTAGTCCCTAGACACCTAGCTCCTAGACACCTAGCCCCTAGACACCTAGCCCCTAGACACCTAGTCCCTAGACACCTAGCCCCTAGACACCTAGCCCCTAGACACCTAGCCCCTAGACACCTAGCCCCTAGACACCTAGCCCCTAGACACCTAGCCCCTAGACACCTAGCCCCTAGACACCTAGCCCCTAGACACCTGGCCCCTAGACACCTAGTCCCTAGAACCCTAGCCCCTAGACACCTAGTCCCTAGACACCTAGCTCCTAGACACCTAGCCCCTAGACACCTGGCCCCTAGACACCTAGCCCCTAGACACCTAGCCACTAGAACCCTAGCCCATAGACACCTAGCCCCTAGACACCTAGTCCCTAGACACCTAGCCCCTAGACACCTAGCCCCTAGACACCTAGCCCCTAGAACCCTAGCCCCTAGACACCTAGTCCCTAGACACCTAACCCCTAGAACCCTAGCCCCTAGACACCTAGTCCCTAGACACCTAGCCCCTAGACACCTAGCCCCTAGACACCTAGTCCCTAGACACCTAGCTCCTAGACACCTAGCCCCTAGACACCTGGCCCCTATAACCCTATTTCCTAGACACCTAGCCCCTAGACACCTAGCCCCTAGACACCTGGCCCCTAGACACCTAGCTCCTAGACACCTGGCCCCTAGACACCTAGTCCCTAGACACCTAGCCCCTAGACACCTAGCTCCTAGACACCTAGCCCCTAGACACCTGGCCCCTAGAACCGTAGACCTTAATCCCAGGAGACTGAGGTAGTATGTTCATGTTGTCCTTCTAGCTCCCTCCATGCCAGCCTATGACCAGGAGACATCTCTGAACCAGACAGACAGCACAGTGACTGTCCTGCTGAAACCGGCACAGAGCCGAGGGGCGCCTGTCAGGTAGGATGGTACACACACACACACACACACACACACACACACACACACACACACACACACACACACACACACACACACACACACACACACACACACACACACACACACACACACACACACACACACACACACACACAATCCATAGAGAGTGTAATTGTTCTACAGTGTTCCTGATCTTGGATTATAAATAAAGTGTTTTATACTTTATCATCTAATCTGAGTCCTTTTGAGATGAATGATACCAGCATGCAGGCCCTCAGTCAGTCAACTCACGTTTACCCAGTGTTTAGCTGCCCTGTCTAATGCCTGAACATTAACCCAGTGTTTAGCTGCCCTGTCTAATGCCTGCACATTTACCCAGTGTTTAGCTGCCCTGTCTAATGCCTGAACATTTACCCAGTGTTTAGCTGCCCTGTCTAATGCCTGAACATTTACCCAGTGTTTAGCTGCCCTGTCTAATGCCTGAACATTTACCCAGTGTTTAGCTGCCCTGTCTAATGCCTGAACATTTACCCAGTGTTTAGCTGCCCTGTCTAATGCCTGAACATTTACCCAGTGTTTAGCTGCCCTGTCTAATGCCTGAACATTTACCCAGTGTTTAGCTGCCCTGTCTAATGCCTGAACATTTACCCAGTGTTTAGCTGCCCTGACTAATGCCTGAACATTTACCCAGTGTTTAGCTGCCCTGTCTAATGCCTGAACATTTACCCAGTGTTTAGCTGCCCTGACTAATGCCTGAACATTTACCCAGTGTTTAGCTGCCCTGACTAATGCCTGAACATTTACCCAGTGTTTAGCTGCCCTGACTATGCCTGAACATTTACCCAGTGTTTAGCTGCCCTGTCTAATGCCTGAACATTTACCAAGTGTTTTCAGAAATTTTGCAAATTTCTATAAAAGAAAACTACTGAAATACCTTATTTACATAAGATTTCAGACACTTTGCTATTAGACTCGAAATTGAGCTCAGGTGCATCCTGTTTCCATTAATCATCCTTAAGATGTTTCTACAACTTGATTGGAGTCCACCAGTGGTAAATTAAATTGATTGGACATGATTTGGAAAGGCACACACCTGTCTATATAAGGTCCCACAGTTGAAAGTGCATGTCAGAGCAAAAACTAAGCCATGAGGTGGAAATAATTGTCCGTAGAGGTCCGAGACAGGATTGTATCGAGGCACAAATCTGGGGAAGGGTATAAAAAATGTCTGCAGCATTGAAGGTCTCCAAGAACACAGTGGCCTCCATCATTCTTAAATGGAAGAAGTTTGGAACCACCAAGACTCTTCCTAGAGCTGGCCCCCTGGCCAAACTGACCAATCGAGGGAGAAGGGTCTTGGTCAGGGAGGTGAAGAACCCGATGTTCACTCTGACAGAGCTCCAGAGTTCCTCTGTGGAGATGGGAGAAACTTCCAGAATGACAACTATCTCTGCAGCACTCCACCAATCAGGCCTTTATGGTAGAGTGGCCAGATGGAAGCCACTCCTCAGTAAAAAGCACATGACAGCCCGCTTGGAGTTTGCCAAAAGTCATCTAAAGGAATCTCAGACCATGAGAAACAACATTATCTGGTCTGATGAAACCAAGCACACAGCCAAGACAACGCAGGAGTGGCATAGGGACAAGTCTCTGAACGTTCTTGAGAGGTCCAGCAAGAGCCCGGACTTGATCTCGATCGAACATTTGAACATAACCGTGCAGCAACGCTCCCCATCCAACATGACAGAGCTTGAGAGGATCTGCAGAAAAGAATGGGAGAAACTCCCCAAATACAGGTGTGCCACCAAGCTTGTAGCGTCATACCCAAAAAGACTCGAGGCTGTAATCGCTGCCAAAGGTGCTTCAACAAAGTACTGAGTTGATACGTTTAATATATTTGCAAAATTTAAAAAAATTATGGTTTTGCTTTGTCCTTATGGGGTATTGTGTGTAAGTTGATGAGGGAAAAAATGTATTTAATTAATTTTAGAATAAGGCTCTAACGTAACAAAATTAGGAAAACGTCAAGGGGGCTGATTACTTTCCCAAATGCCCTGCATGTGGTGCCAAACTGGATCAGAACATCTACTGCTTTCTGCTGTAGATGAGCAACCCAGAACTGTGTGAGTGTATTTGTATTTATTATGGATCCCCATTAGTTCCTGTCAAAGCAGCAGCTACTCTTCCTGGGGTTTATTATGGATCCCCATTAGTTCCTGTCAAGGCAGCAGCTACTCTTCCTGGGGTTTATTATGGATCCCCGTTAGTTCCTGTCAAAGCAGCAGCTACTCTTCCTGGGGTTTATTATGGATCCCCGTTAGTTCCTGTCAAAGCAGCAGCTACACTTCCTGGGTTTTATTATGGATCCCCATTAGTTCCTGTCAAGGCAGCAGCTACTCTTCCTGGGGTTTATTATGGATCCCCATTAGTTCCTGCCAAGACAGCAGCTACTCTTCCTGGGGTTTATTATGGATCCCCATTAGTTCCTGCCAAGGCAGCAGCTACTCTTCCTGGGGTTTATTATGGATCCCCATTAGTTCCTGCCGAGACAGCAGCTACTCTTCCTGGGGTTTATTATGGATCCCCATTAGTTCCTGCCAAGGCAGCAGCTACTCTTCCTGGGGTTTATTATGGATCCCCATTAGTTTCTGTCAAGGCAGCAGCTACTCATCCTGGGTTTTATTATGGATCCCCATTTGTTCCTGTCAAAGCAGCAGCTACAATTCCTGGGTTTTATTATGGATCCCCATTAGTTCCTGTCAAGGCAGCAGCTACTCTTCCTGGGGTTTATTATGGATCCCCATTAGTTCCTGCCAAGACAGCAGCTACTCTTCCTGGGGTTTATTATGGATCCCCATTAGTTCCTGCCAAGGCAGCAGCTACTCTTCCTGGGGTTTATTATGGATCCCCATTAGTTCCTGCCGAGACAGCAGCTACTCTTCCTGGGGTTTATTATGGATCCCCATTAGTTTCTGTCAAGGCAGCAGCTACTCATCCTGGGTTTTATTATGGATCCCCATTTGTTCCTGTCAAGGCAGCAGCTACTCTTCCTGGTGTTAATTATGGATCCCCATTAGTTCCTGCTAAGAAATGAGCTGCACTTCCTGGGGGTTTTAATGGATCCCCATTAGTTCAAATCAAATTGTATTAGTCACATGTGCCGAATACAACAGGTGTAGACCTTAGAGTGAAATGCTTACTTATGAGCCCTTAACCAACAATGCAGTTAAAAAAATATGGATAAGAGTAAGAAATATAAGTAATTAAAGAGCAGTAATAAAATAACAATAGCGAGACTATATACAGGGGGGTACAGGTACAGAGTCAATGTGGAGACTATATACAGGGGGTATCGGTACAGAGTCAATGTGAAGGCAATATACAGGGGGTCCTGGTACAGAGTCAATGTGAAGGCTATATACAGGGGGTATCGGTACAGAGTCAATGTGGAGGCAATATACAGGGGGTCCTGGTACAGAGTCAATGTGAAGGCTATATACAGGGGGTATCGGTACAGAGTCAATGTGGAGGCAATATACAGGGGGTCCTGGTACAGAGTCAATGTGAAGGCTATATACAGGGGGTATCGGTACAGAGTCAATGTGGAGGCTATATACAGGGGGTACCGGTACAGAGTCAATGTGGAGGCAATATACAGGGGGTCCTGGTACAGAGTCAATGTGAAGGCTATATACAGGGGGTATCGGTACAGAGTCAATGTGGAGGCAATATACAGGGGGTACCGGTACAGAGTCAATGTGGAGACTATATACAGGGGGGTACCAGTACAGAGTCAATGTGGAGACTATATACAGGGGGTACCAGTACAGAGCCAATGTGGAGACTATATACAGGGGGGTACCGGTATAGAGTCAATGTGGAGACTATATACAGGGGGGTACCGGTACAGAGTCTAAAACACATTAAGGCACTTGTCCTCTCCCCCTTGTTGTTGTTTGTAAATAGTCAAAGGTTAAAGTAAAGAAATTCCTCCTGGATTCCTCCTGAATTCCTCCTGGATTCCTCCTGGATTCCCCCTGAATTCCTCCTGGATTCCTCCTGAATTCCTCCTGGATTCCTCCTGGATTCCTCCTGGATTCCTCATGGAGTCCTCCTGGATTCCTCCTGGATTCCTCCTGAATTCCTTCTGGATTCCTCCTGGACTCCTCCTGGATTCCTCCTGAATTCCTCCTGAATAACTTCTGGATCCCTCCTGGATTCCTCCTGGATTCCTACTGGATTCCTCCTGGATTCCTCCTGAATTCCTCTTGAATTCCTACTGGATTCCTCCTGGATTCCTCCTGAATTCCTCTTGAATTCCTCCTGGATTCCTCCTGGATTCCTCCTGAATTCCTCCTGAATTCCTTCTGAATTCCTCTTGAATTTCTCCTGAATTCCTCCTGGAGTCCTCCTGAATTCCTCCTGGATTCCTCCTGGATTCCTCCTGAATTCCTCCTGGATTCCTCCTGAATTCCTCCTGAATTCTTCCTGAATTCCTCCTGGATTCCTCCTGAAATCCTCCTGGATTCCTTCTGGATTCCTCTTGAATTCCTCCTGAATTCCTCCTGGAGTCTTTCTGAATTCCTCCTGGATTCCTCCTGAATTCCTCCTGAATTCCTCCTGAATTCCTCCTGGATTCCTCCTGAATTCCTCCTGGATTCCTTCTGGATTCCTCCTGAATTCCTCCTGGATTCCTTCTGGATTCCTCCTGAATTCCTCCTGAATTCCTCCTGAATTCCTCCTGAATTCTTCCTGAATTCCTCCTGAATTCCTCCTGAATTCCTCCTGAATTCCTCCTGGATTCCTCCTGAATTCCTCCTGAATTCTTCCTGAATTCCTCCTGAATTCCTCCTGAATTCCTCCTGAATTCTTCCTGAATTCCTCCTGAATTCCTCCTGGATTCCTCCTGAATTCCTCCTGGATTCCTCCTGGATTCCTCCTGAATTCCTCCTGGATTCCTTCTGGATTCCTCCTGAATTCCTCTTGAATTCCTCCTGGATTCCTCCTGGATTCCTCCTGAATTCCTCCTGAATTCCTTCTGGATTCCTCTTGAATTCCTCCTGAATTCCTCCTGGAGTCCTCCTGAATTCCTCCTGGATTCCTCCTGGATTCCTCCTGAATTCCTCCTGGATTCCTCCTGAATTCCTCCTGAATTCTTCCTGAATTCCTCCTGGATTCCTCCTGAATTCCTCCTGGATTCCTTCTGGATTCCTCTTGAATTCCTCCTGAATTCCTCCTGGAGTCTTCCTGAATTCCTCCTGGATTCCTCCTGGATTCCTCCTGGATTCCTCCTGAATTCCTCCTGGATTCCTTCTGGATTCCTCCTGAATTCCTCCTGGATTCCTCCTGGATTCCTCCTGAATTCCTCCTGAATTCCTCCTGAATTCTTCCTGAATTCCTCCTGAATTCCTCCTGAATTCCTCCTGGATTCCTCCTGGATTCCTCCTGGATTCCTACTGGATATCATAATACATAATGCTTATACCATCAACTGTGGAATTCCAGCCACATCCACTGACTCATCTAACTGAAGAGAGTTTTAATTTATTTATTTTTTATTCCAGATGCTTGTATGTCAACTGACATATGTCTTATTCTAGTGCCCGCTGTGTCATTGGAAAGTGGCACTGATTCCACCTTTATCGCTGTCTCCTCACCCGAGAGTGACACTGAGACATCACTCAGGCAGGGTTCAACGATCTCATCTCCTATATTGTGGGGGCTTCTTTGCCTTGGCTATATTTAGGATCACCTTGTATGACGCTTTGAGGATAGCTCTGTTCCCTTTGAATGCCTGTTAGAGGGGCAGAGAAAGCATTTTGTCAAAAGCCACCTACAATGAACTATCATGTTAAATAAAAAATCTAAATATGACCTAATCTTGATTTATCTTATCGGTTGTGTGTGTGTGTGTGTGTGTGTGTGTGTGTGTGTGTGTGTGTGTGTGTGTGTGTGTGTGTGTGTGTGTGTGTGTGTGTGTTCGGGTCTACATTTGGTATTTAGTATATTTTTTTAGGATCCCCATTATCTGTTGCAAAAGCAGCAGCTACTCTTCCTGGGGTCCACACAAAACATGAAACATAATACAGAATGACATGATACAGAACATCATTAGACAAGAACAGCTCAAGGACAGAACTACATACGGTTGAAGTCTGAAGTTTACACCTTAGCCAAATACATTTAAACTCAGTTTTTCACACTCTCTAAAATTCAATCATAGCAAATATTCCCTGTCTTGGGTCAGTTAGGATCACCACTTTATTATAAGAATGTGAAATGTCAGAATAATAGTAGAGAGTATGATTTATTTCCGCTTTAATTTCTTTCATGACATTCCCAGTGGGTCAGAAGTTTACATACACTCAATTAGTATTTGGTAGCATTGCCTTTAAATTGTTTAACTTGGGGCAAACGTTTCAAGCTTCCCACAATAAGTTGGGTGAATTTTGGTCCATTCCTCCTGACAGAGCTGGTGTCAGGTTTGTAGGCCTCCTTGCTCGTTACACGCTTTTTCAGTTCTGCCCACAAATGTTCTATAGGTTTGAGGTCAGGGCTTTGTGATGGCCACTCCAATACCTTGACTTTGTTGTCCTTAAGCCATTTTGCCACAACTTTGGAAGTATGCTTGGGGTCATTGTCCATTTGGAAGACCCATTTGTGACCAAGCTTTAACTTCCTGACTGATGTCTTGAGATGTTGCTTCAATATATCCACATAATTTTCCCTCCTCATGATGCCATCTATTATGTCAAGTGTACCAGTCCCTCCTGCAGCAAAGCACCCCCACAACATGATGCTTCCAACCCCATGCTTTACGGTTGGGATGGTGTTCTTCGGCCTGCAAGCCTCCCCCTTCGGCCTGCAAGCCTCCCCCTCCCCAAACATAACGATGGTCATTATGGCCAAACAGTTCTATTTTTGTTTCATCAGACCAGAGGACATTTCTCCAAAAAGTACGATCTTTGTCCCCATGTGCAGTTGCAAACCGTAGTCTGGATTTTTTATGGCGGTTTTGGAGCAGTGGCTTCTTCCTTGCTGAGCGGCCTTTCAGGTTATGTCAATATAGGACTCGTTTTACTGTGGGTATAGATACTTTTGTACCTGTTTCCACCAGCATCGTTACAAGGTCCTTTGCTGTTGTTCTGGGATTGATTTGCACTTTTCAAACCAAAGTACGTTCATATCTAGGAGACAGAAGGCGTCTCCTTCCTGAGCGGTATGGCGGCTGCGTGGTCCCATGGTGTTTATACTTGCGTACCATTGTTTGTACAGATGAACGTGGTACCTTCAGGCGTTTGGAAATTGCTCCCAAGGATGAACCAGACTTGTGGAGGTCTACAATTTTTTTCCTGAGGTCTTGGCTGATTTCTTTTGATTTTCCCATGATGTCAAGCAAAGAGGCACTGAGTTTGAAGGTAGGCCTTGAAATACATCCACAGGTACACCTCCAATTGTCTCAGATTATGTCAATTAGCCTAACAGAAGCTTCTAAAGCCATACCATCATTTTCTGGAATTTTCCAGGCTGTGTAAAGGCACAGTCAACTTAGTGTATGTAAACTTCTCTCCCACTGGAATTGTGATACAGTGAAATATAAGTGAATTAATCTGTCTGTAAACAATTGTTGGAAAAATTACTTACTATGTCATGCACAAAGTAGATGTCCTAACCAACTTGTCAAAACTATAGTTTAACAAGAAATTTGTGGAGTGGTTGAAAAACGAGTTTTAATGACTCCAACGTAAGTGTATGTAAACTTCCGACTTCAACTGTACATTTTTAAGGAGACAAACGTAGCCTACATATCAATACAGACACACAAACTATCTAGGTCAAATAGGGGAGAGGCGTTGTGCTGCGAGGTGTTGCTTTATCTGTTTATTGAAACCAAGTTTGCTGTTTGATGTGTTAAATCATTTTTTTCCAGTTCAGAATAAATCTGATTAATTGTTTTTTTAACAGCAACACTTCCAACCTAGACTTGTTTTCAACAATCATTTCTATAGTAAGATGAACAATAGGCCTGATCATGTGTCATCTTCATATGCACTGTTACTAAGGGTTGCACTATCACTAGCTAGCTAGCTTGTTTTGGCTAACGTTAGCTAGTTAGCTGTTAGCTGTGTACAAGGGGATTGTTTGAAAGAGAAACTCACATCTACTATTATGAGAGATAGTGTTCCCTTATTTCTGCTTAAACATCACCTGTTGTAAAATGACCACAATGCCTTGCTAGCTGACTTACTCTTCCACTGTCAAAGCACTGTTTCCTTTCTGCTCTGTTCTGAAAGAACTCCCTGGGTTAATCGTTATCAAATCAAATGTATTTATAAAGCCCTTCTTACATCAGCTCATATCTCAAAGTGCTGTACAGAAACCCAGCCTAAAACCCCAAACAGCAAGCAATGAAGGTGTAGAAGCACGGTGGCTAGGGAAAAACTCCCTAGAAAGGCCAAAACCTAGGAAGAAACCTGGAGAGGAACCAGGCTATGAGGGTTTGTCCATTTGTAGATTTTAGGTCAGGACGTGTCTTCCCCTATGATATTCTCATTACTAACCACAAAACACACTGTGAGCGCTCCCCTTTATTTCTCAACGTTTGCGTTAAACCAAGATCTAGAAAACTCATGGCTGTCTTTGCGTTTCATGACGTTTTTGAGCTCAGAACTTGTTGCTAGTTTGAGTCCATTTTGATGACGGCGGTGAGTGACGGCGAGTGGGAATGACAAGTCAGTGGCTGACAGCGCATCATCTGCTGCTGAACGACAACGCTTGCAGCGTGTGGATCGCAGAGTGAAAACTGCAGAAAGAAGATCAGCCAAACGGCGAAGCACA
>NC_092115.1:5735350-5835350 GCF_045679555.1 Salvelinus alpinus | reverse complement strand
TGCAGGCTCCCCCAGACCCCCGTGGCACCACCTCTTTTAACAGCTTCATCCTTTCTTCTCAAACCTCATTCTCCTCCCTTTGCTTTTTTGTTTTTTTTATCCCTTTTTTTCTGCTCAGGGGAGAGATGGTTGGGAGTGCAGGCGTTTGGAATTAGGAATTAGCCGCAATTATTTTGATGTAGCGAGAGAGGGGCCGTCATGTGGTGTCAGTGGTGGGATCGAAGGTAAAAAACAAACTGACTTGTTATTAAAAACTATGTTTGTTCTCTACCAGTTCGTCTGACCTCTTACCTTTCGTTACTTGGAGCTCACTAGAACTGAGTTTACACCTCAACTTTTTTTTTTTTTTGTGTGTTTGAGTTCTTGTACTTTTTTACAGAATATTAACTTGCTGGAGCTCATGCACCTAAATATAAACAGTACCATATATAAACAGTAACATATATAAACAGTACCATATATTAACAGTACCATATATAAACAGTACCATATATAAACAGTAAAATATATAAACAGTACCATATATTAACAGTACCATATATAAACAGTACCATATATAAACAGTACCATATATAAAGAGTACCATATATTAACGGTACCATATATAAACAGTACCATATATTAACAGTACCACTCAAAATGAGTCCCAGCACCTATATCAGTCCAATTCAATCAGGACGTTGTTCTGCCGGTGAAATCCTTGGGCTGGGCCCACCTAAGCATTTTTTTCAGGCCACCTAAGTCCGAACAGTGTCAAAAATAAATAAATGGACCTATATATTTTTTTAATTATGTTTCAGCTAAAGAACACAGCAAAATACCAAGACAGGAAATTATCTTTAAAACTGCAACAACAAAACATTCTCAGCTTCATGGAAAAATATGTGGAATTGCAGAAAATTGGGTTAAAAATGCAAACATTTCTCTGCACCAACAAGATGGAGGCCACTAAAGTGTTCTCTAAAATTCAGCCACTCTGACAGGCCCGACCGCACCCATTGCCACGCCCCCTGCCCACCACCTAAACCCCTAATTTATCAAGGAAAAAACCCTGTTAAGCACGGATTATATTAGTAGGTGGTTTTAGTCGTAGTAAAATAACTTTGATTTAACATTAAGCTTTGGGTCAGGATCAGACCAAACGACAAAAAATGTCCAAATACTGGTCTGATCTTGATGTAGCTACTATAGGTTGTCTTTGCTGGTTGTTTTTGCTGATGTTTGTTGTTTTTCCCATCAGGCCATAGTGAATTTAAGCTCGTGACTAAATGCATGAGGTGTGACACACCGGCACACAGACGCACACGTGTTGTCTGATGCAGTAAGTGATGGTACCAGCGTGTGGTGACAGGGAGTCGTCTGCTCTGAGGGACATCAGCATGACATCAGTAATTACAACGGAATCATCACAGAATCAGGACACAAATTAGCTCGCCGTTATTATCAAATTTGCATGGTAGGAAAACTGTCAAGGTGAAAATAGTATATATTTTTTCACTGCATTTTGTTCCAACCTTACTTTCAGTGAAATGTGGACCCGTTACAATTTTTTCTCAAGTATGACAAGTTGCCCCAAGTGACGTGTTTGAAGGTTTTTCCGTTGTAAATTCTCCTCTGTATACAGCAGAGACTCATGTCAAGCCCACAGTGCAATAGTTGTTACCAAAACAAAACTATGATGTTATTTGAGAGACCGAGGTCTTTCACCATGTTGAATAAAATGTGTCAAGACAATTTGAATATTCATTTTATCCAAAATCCACATTAATATGGCCCGATAAAATGTTTAATTTTTTTCCTTAATCCTTTAAAAAAAAATGTATTATTCTGTTTTCGCTGTTTTGTTTCTCCAGGTTTCAGTTTTTACCTGTTTTTTTTTTGCAGTGGCCGTACCAGGCGGTGATACAGCCTGACAGGATGCTCTCAGTTGTGCATCTGTAAAAGTTTGTGAGGGTTTTAGGTGACAAGTCAAATTTCTGTTGCACTGTTGCGCCTTCTTCACCACACTGTCTGTTTGGGTGGACCATTTCAGTTTGTCAGTGATGTGTACACCGAGAAACTTGAAGCTTTCTCTACTGCGATCCTGTTGATGTGGATAGAGGTGTGCTCCCTCTGCTGTCTCCTGTGCTACACGTGGAGAGAACACGCATGACCATTGTTACATTGTTACGGCTACAAGGCCTTCCCCCAACCCCCTTCGCCAAATCAGATCACGCCTCCATCCTGTTCCGCCCCGCCTATAGGCATAAACTTAACCAGGATGCACCTGTGGTAAGAACTGTCAACTTTGGTCTGACTAATCAGAATCTATACTTCAGGACTGTTTTGATCACATGGAATGGGAAATGTTTTGGGTTGTTGTCTCTAGGATTAGTATCAACATATACACTGACTCTGTGACTGGGTTCATCAGGAAGTGAACAGAGGATGTTGTTCTAACTGTGATGATTAGAACTTATATTTGAAAAATGTCAACATTAGCGCAAACCTGAAGGTGCAAAAACCTTATTTAACCACGGCAAGGTGACTGGGAACATGGACGTTTACAAATAGACCAGCTATGATCTCCGTAAAGAAATCAAACAGGCAAAACAGGGACAAAGTGGAGTCGCAATTCAACGGCTCAGACATGAGACCCATGTGGCAGGGACTCAAGACAATCACGGATTATTAAAGGAAAGCCTACAATGTCACGGGTACTAATGCCTCGATCCCGGACAAGCTAAACACCTTCTTCGCCCGCTTCAAGGAAAACAACACATAGCCCTCGCAAAGCTGCCGGCACAGACGGCATCCCAAGCCGCATCCTCAGAGCGTGTGCAGACCAGATGGCTGGAGTGTTTACTGACATATTCAACCTCTCCCTATCCCAGTCTGCCTTCCCCACTTGCTTTAAGATGTCCACCATTGTTCCTGTACCCAAGAGAGCAAAGATAACTGAACTAAATGTCTACAGCCCCGTAGCACTCACTTCTGTCATCTTGAAGTGCTTTGAGAGACTAGTCAAGGATCATATCACCTCCACCCTACCGGACACCCTAGACCCACTCCAATTCACATACCGATGCAATCACCCGGACAGCCTGGACAAAATAAATGCCTACACAACCGTTCAAAAGTTTGTGGCCACTTAGAATTGTCCTTGTTTTTGAAAGAAAAGCAAATATTTTGTCCATTAAAATAACATCAAATTGATCAGAAATACAGTGTAGACATTGTTAATGTTATAAATGACTATTGTAGCTGGAAACGGCAGATTTTTTATGGAATATCTGCATAGGCGTACAGAGGCCCATTATCAGCAACCATCACTCCTGTGTTCCAATGGCACGTTGTGTTAGCTAATCCAAGTTGATCATTTTAAAAGGCTAATTGATCATTAGAAAAACGTTTTGCAATTATGTTAGCACAGCTGAAAACTGCTGTCCTGATTAAAGAAGCAATAAAACTGGCCTTCTTTAGACTTGTTAGGTATGCGCAACTGGCTGTAAGGGAGCCAGGGAGTCTGTAAGGGAGTCAGGCGCAGGAGAGCAGAAGCTGGGTAGCCAAAGGAGCCTTTTATTTCGGCGAACAAAAAAACTAAGAACACTAAACACAATATGGGTTGACATAACCCAGCGCAAACCAGTCTAGCGTGCACATACACGAAACAACAAACAATTCCACACACAGACATGGGGGGGAACAGAGGGTTATATACACGTCTAATACTGAGGGAACTGAAACCAGGTGTGATGGAAAACAAGACAAAACAAATGGAAAAATTAAAGGTGGATCAGCGATGGCTAGAAAACCAGTGACGTCGACCGCCGAACGCCACCCGAACAAGGAGAGGAACCGACTTCGGCGGAAGTCGTGACAAGACTAGTTGAGCATCAGCATTTGTGGGTTTGATTACAGGCTCTTCTGAAACTCGTCAGTGTATTCTTGTTCTGAGAAATGAAGGCTATTCCACGCGAGAAATTGCCAAGAAACTTTAGATCTGGTACAACGCTGTGTACTACTCCCTTCACAGAACAGCGCAAACTGGCTCTAACTAGAATAGAAAGAGGAGTGGGAGGCCCCAGTGCACAACTGAGCAAGAGGACAAGTACATTAGACTGTCTAGTTTGAGAAACAGACGCATAACAAGTCTTCAACTAGCAGCTTCATTAAGTCTCAACATCAACAGTCAAGAGGCGACTGCGGAGATGCTGGCCTTCTAGACAGAGTTCCTCTGTCCAGTGTCTGTGTTCTTTCGCCTATCTTAATCTTTTCTTTTTATTGGCCAGTCTGAGATATGGCTTTTTCTTTGGATCTCTGCATTGACTCCAATGCTTCCCATACGTGTGTCAAGTTGGCTTAATGTCCTTTGAGTGGTGGACCATTCTTGATACACACAGGAAAAGGTTGAGAGTGAAAAACCCAGCAGCGTTGCAGTTCTTGACACACTCAAATCGGTGAGCCTGTCTCCTACTACCATACCCTTATCAAAGGCACTTTAATATTTTGTCTTGTCCGTTCACCCTCTGAATGGCACACATAAACAATCCATTTCTCAATTGTCTCCAAGCTTAAAAATCCTTCTTTAACTTGTCTCCTCTCCTTCAACTACTGTACGCTGATTGAAGTGGATTTAACAAGTGACATCAGTAAGAGATAATAGCTTTCACCTGGATTCACCTGGTCAGTCTATGTCATGGAATGTTTTGTTCACTTCGTGTTGAGTCATTGAACACTGGTCACTTAAATAATGTTTACATAATTTTTGTGAGGACATACGCTTGGAGACGCAAAGCAAGTACATTCAGTGAATATTTAATAAATAACAGACATGAAACAAAACACGGACAGCGGAAACATAACGATATTAATGCTGACACGGGGATCAAACAGAGTGTAAATGGGAATAGACAGATATAGAGAAAGCAATCGATAAAGTGAAGGAGTCCAGGTGAGTGCAATGAAGCGATTGATTGATTGTGTGGACAGGTGTCTTTTATACAGGTAACGAGTTCAAACAGGTGCAGTTAATAGGTCTGTGAGAGCCGGAATTCTTACTGGTTGGTAGGTGATCAAATACTTATGTCATGCAATAACATGCAAATTAATTACTTAAAAATCATACAATTTGATTTTCTGGATTTTCACAGTTGAAGTGTACCTATGATAAAAATTACAGACCTCTACATGCTTTTTACGTAGGAAAACCAGCAAAATCGGCAGTGTATCAAATACTTCTTCTCCCCACTGTATATTTCACTGGTCACCCGCAGTTCTCTGCTGCCAATGACTGTCACGAATTGCAAAAAATCACTGAAGTTGGAGACTTATATCTCCCTCACTAACTTTAAGCATCAGCTGTCAGAGCAGCTTACAGATCATTGCACCTGTACATAGCCCATCTGTAATTAGCCCACCCAACTACCTCATCCCCATATTGTTATTTATTTATTTTTGCTCCTTTGCACCCCAGTATCTCAACTTGCACATCATCTTTGGCACATCTATCAATCTATCATCATCAACAATAAACAATAATAATAATAATAATAAACAATAAACATAAACAATGTTTAATTGCTGAATTGTAATTACTTCGCCACTATGGCCTATTTATTTCCTTACCTCCTTACTTCATTTGCACACACTGTATGTAGATGTTTCTATTGTGTTATTGACTGTACGTTTGTTTATTCCATGTGTAACTCTATGTTGTTGTTGGTGTCGCACTGCTTTGCTTTATCTTGGCCAGGTCGCAAGTTCTAAATGTTCTCAACTGGCCTACCTGGTTAAATAAAGGAGAAATAAAAAATAGAAAATGATTAAATAAATAAAACTTCATATGTACAGTACATACTGTATTCTGGACATAGCTCATCCATATAACTATACCTTTTTTCCTACTTATATGTGTTCTGTCTATACACACCACGCATTTATATTCCGGAATCTGACAATGCTTTTTTCCGATATTGCTCTTTCTGATATTTCTAAATATTTTTTATTTGTGTATTAGTATTGTACTATTAGACATTACACTGCACCTGCTTTAACATCTGCTAATCTGAGTATTTGACAAATAAACTTTGATTTGAAATAATCACACAATGCCCACTGGTGTCAATACAGGTCTGTAAGAACACTTAGACTAATTCAGCCTTAGTAGGAAAAAACTGTTTTGGGTACATTGTGTTGACAAACACATTAAAATATTGAACTCTTCCTAACAAATGTGAAGACGTTGTCACTCTTTTAACACATTGCCTAAATCCACAGGAGAGACTCAGTCTCAAACCTGACTGCCACCTCCGCTCTCTCTCTCTCTCTGTCTCTCTCTGCTGTCTGTTGTCTCGCTCTCAATTCAATTCAAAGGGCTTTATTGGCATGGGAAACATATGTTTACATTGCCAAAGCAAGTGAAATAGATAAATGTCTCTCTGTGTCTCTCTCGCTCTCTTTCTATCCCTTTCTCCCTCTTTTTTAATAGTTAGTAAAAGTGTCTTACTCTCTATCTTTGTGTCAGTGTCTCTCTCTCTCCCTTTCTCCCTCTCTCTCTCTCTTTCTCTTTCTTTGTGTCTCCGTGTCTCTCTTTCTCTCTCTGTCTCTCTCTGTCTCTCGCTCTGTATCTCTCTTTGTCTCTCTCTCCCTCCCTCCTTTCTGTCTATCTCTTCCTCCTTCTCTCTCTCTCTTGCTCTCTACCCCCCACTCTCTCACCTCTTATTAACCTCTTTACTCATTCATTTTTCAAACTCTCAAAGGTCACCATCTCTTTTCATTTCCTCTCAGTGGAGGCCTATTTGTTTAGTTGAATCAATACCCAGTCCCCCCGAGAACCAGATAGAACCCCTCACAGTGATTTCTCTGTCTGGGATGGCCTCTCTGTCTGGGATGGCCTCTCTGTCTGGGATGGCCTCTCTGTCTGGGATGGCTTCTCTGTCTGGGATGGCCTCTCTGTCTGGGATGGCCTCTCTGTCTGGGATGGCCTCTCTGTCTGGGATGGCCTCTCTGTCTGGGATGGCCTCTCTGTCTGGGATGGCCTCTCTGTCTGGGATGGCCTCTCTGTCTGGGATGGCCTCTCTGTCTGGGATGGCCTCTCTGTCTGGGATGGCCTCCTTAGCAGGGAGAGAAAGTATCTGTGTAATAGACGGCTGTGTTAGTATTCTCCTCACACCGACAGACCTGTTAGCTACATCTATTGAGTTACCAGCTGTGAGACAGAGAGAGAGAGAGAGAGAGAGAGAGAGAGAGAGAGAGAGAGAGAGAGAGAGAGAGAGAGAGAGAGAGAGAGAGAGAGAGAGAGAGAGAGAGAGAGAGAGAGAGAGAGAGAGAGAGAGAGAGAGAGAGAGAGAGAGAGAGAGAGAGAGAGAGAGAGAGAGAGAGAGAGAGAGAGAGAGAGAGAGAGAGAGAGAGAGAGAGAGAGAGAGAGAGAGAGAGAGAGAGAGAGAGAGAGAGAGAGAGAGAGAGAGAGAGTGTGTAGGGCAGGAAGAATAACAAACCTTAATTGGAGAGGCTTGTCTGACATTCCTTTAAAAGGACGTGTTTAAAACTACAACACAGCAGCTAATTACCACCGTGATAGAACAGAGAAATAGAAAAGTCACTTCAGAAGTCACAAGTGTTTGAGGAAAAGTTCAATCGAGACTGTCTTCTGCTGGGGTGTCACTGACGTGCACTGTACACACCTCTCATCAAGGAATTACGAAACTGAGAACTCAAGTTTTCATAAAGTTAATTACAGTCATGTTTGAGCGTACAGAGAAACTGAAAAGGGAAATGTGCTAATTAATCTGTGTTAGTAGGATGGCAGGTAGCCTAGTGGTTAGAGCTTTGGGCCAGTGACTAAAAGGATGCTGGTGGAAATACCTGACAAGGTGAAAAATCTGTCCATGTGCCCTTCAGCAAGGCACTTAATCCTAATTTGCACCAGCGGCGCCGTACTGCAGTGGCTGACCCTGTAAAACAACACATGTCACTGCACCTACATTTTATTTCTTAGCAATAACTAGCTTGTTGACATTTGTTTTCTGTCTTTACATTCATATAGAACGGGACATTACCACAATGCTGTAACAGAGGGGATCAATTAATTAATTAGAAGATAATGCATTTACACTGGTAGTCTACTGCAGAAACCCATTTACACTGGTAGTCTACTGCAGAAACCCATTTACACTGGTAGTCTACTGCAGAAACCCATTTACACTGGTAGTCTACTGCAGAAACCCATTTACACTGGTAGTCTACTGCAGAAACCCATTTACACTGGTAGTCTACTGCAGAAACCCATTTACACTGGTAGTCTACTGCAGAAACCCATTTACACTGGTAGTCTACTGCAGAAACCCATTTACACTGGTAGTCTACTGCAGAAACCCATTTACACTGGTAGTCTACTGTAGAAACCCGTTTACACTGGCAGTCTACTGTAGAAACCCGTTTACACTGGCAGTCTACTGTAGAAACCCATTTACACTGGTAGTCTACTGCAGAAACCCATTTACACTGGTAATCTACTGCAGAAACCCGTTTACACTGGCAGTCTACTGTAGAAACCCATTTACACTGGTAGTCTACTGCAGAAACCCATTTACACTGGTAATCTACTGCAGAAACCCATTTACACTGGTAGTCTACTGCAGAAACCCATTTACACTGGTAGTCTACTGCAGAAACCCATTTACACTGGTAGTCTACTGCAGAAACCCATTTACACTGGTAGTCTACTGCAGAAACCCATTTACACTGGTAGTCTACTGCAGAAACCCATTTACACTGGTAGTCTACTGCAGAAACCCATTTACACTGGTAGTCTACTGCAGAAACCCATTTACACTGGTAGTCTACTGCAGAAACCCATTTACACTGGTAGTCTACTGCAGAAACCCATTTACACTGGTAGTCTACTGCAGAAACCCATTTACACTGGTAGTCTACTGCAGAAACCCATTTACACTGGTAATCTACTGTAGAAACCCATTTACACTGGTAGTCTACTGCAGAAACCCATTTACACTGGTAGTCTACTGCAGAAACCCATTTACACTGGTAGTCTACTGCAGAAACCCATTTACACTGGTAGTCTACTGCAGAAACCCATTTACACTGGTAGTCTACTGCAGAAACCCATTTACACTGGTAGTCTACTGCAGAAACCCATTTACACTGGTAGTCTACTGCAGAAACCCATTTACACTGGTAATCTACTGTAGAAACCCATTTACACTGGTAATCTACTGTAGAAACCCATTTACACTGGTAATCTACTGTAGAAACCCATTTACACTGGTAGTCTACTGCAGAAACCCATTACACTGGCAGTCTACTGCAGAAACCCATTTACACTGGTAGTCTACTGCAGAAACCCATTTACACTGGTAGTCTACTGCAGAAACCCATTTACACTGGTAGTCTACTGCAGAAACCCATTTACACTGGTAGTCTACTGCAGAAACCCATTTACACTGGTAATCTACTGTAGAAACCCATTTACACTGGTAGTCTACTGCAGAAACCCATTTACACTGGTAGTCTACTGCAGAAACCCATTTACACTGGTAGTCTACTGCAGAAACCCATTTACACTGGTAGTCTACTGCAGAAACCCATTTACACTGGTAGTCTACTGCAGAAACCCATTTACACTGGTAATCTACTGTAGAAACCCATTTACACTGGTAGTCTACTGCAGAAACCCATTTACACTGGCAGTCTACTGCAGAAACCCATTTACACTGGTAGTCTACTGCAGAAACCCATTTACACTGGTAGTCTACTGCAGAAACCCATTTACACTGGTAGTCTACTGCAGAAACCCATTTACACTGGGAGTCTACTGCAGAAACCCATTTACACTGGTAGTCTACTGTAGAAACCCGTTTACACTGGCAGTCTACTGTAGAAACCCGTTTACACTGGCAGTCTACTGTAGAAACCCATTTACACTGGTAGTCTACTGCAGAAACCCATTTACACTGGTAATCTACTGCAGAAACCCATTTACACTGGTAGTCTACTGCAGAAACCCATTTACACTGGTAGTCTACTGCAGAAACCCATTTACACTGGTAGTCTACTGCAGAAACCCATTTACACTGGTAGTCTACTGCAGAAACCCATTTACACTGGTAATCTACTGTAGAAACCCATTTACACTGGTAGTCTACTGCAGAAACCCATTTACACTGGTAGTCTACTGCAGAAACCCATTTACACTGGTAGTCTACTGCAGAAACCCATTTACACTGGTAGTCTACTGCAGAAACCCATTTACACTGGTAGTCTACTGCAGAAACCCATTTACACTGGTAGTCTACTGCAGAAACCCATTTACACTGGTAGTCTACTGCAGAAACCCATTTACACTGGTAATCTACTGTAGAAACCCATTTACACTGGTAATCTACTGTAGAAACCCATTTACACTGGTAATCTACTGTAGAAACCCATTTACACTGGTAGTCTACTGCAGAAACCCATTTACACTGGCAGTCTACTGCAGAAACCCATTTACACTGGTAGTCTACTGCAGAAACCCATTTACACTGGTAGTCTACTGCAGAAACCCATTTACACTGGTAGTCTACTGCAGAAACCCATTTACACTGGTAGTCTACTGCAGAAACCCATTTACACTGGTAATCTACTGTAGAAACCCATTTACACTGGTAGTCTACTGCAGAAACCCATTTACACTGGTAGTCTACTGCAGAAACCCATTTACACTGGTAGTCTACTGCAGAAACCCATTTACACTGGTAGTCTACTGCAGAAACCCATTTACACTGGTAGTCTACTGCAGAAACCCATTTACACTGGTAATCTACTGTAGAAACCCATTTACACTGGTAGTCTACTGCAGAAACCCATTTACACTGGCAGTCTACTGCAGAAACCCATTTACACTGGTAGTCTACTGCAGAAACCCATTTACACTGGTAGTCTACTGCAGAAACCCATTTACACTGGTAGTCTACTGCAGAAACCCATTTACACTGGTAGTCTACTGCAGAAACCCATTTACACTGGTAGTCTACTGTAGAAACCCGTTTACACTGGCAGTCTACTGTAGAAACCCGTTTACACTGGCAGTCTACTGTAGAAACCCATTTACACTGGTAGTCTACTGCAGAAACCCATTTACACTGGTAATCTACTGCAGAAACCCATTTACACTGGTAGTCTACTGCAGAAACCCATTTACACTGGTAGTCTACTGCAGAAACCCATTTACACTGGTAGTCTACTGCAGAAACCCATTTACACTGGTAGTCTACTGCAGAAACCCATTTACACTGGTAATCTACTGTAGAAACCCATTTACACTGGTAGTCTACTGCAGAAACCCATTTACACTGGTAGTCTACTGCAGAAACCCATTTACACTGGTAGTCTACTGCAGAAACCCATTTACACTGGTAGTCTACTGCAGAAACCCATTTACACTGGTAGTCTACTGCAGAAACCCATTTACACTGGTAGTCTACTGCAGAAACCCATTTACACTGGTAGTCTACTGCAGAAACCCATTTACACTGGTAATCTACTGTAGAAACCCATTTACACTGGTAATCTACTGTAGAAACCCATTTACACTGGTAATCTACTGTAGAAACCCATTTACACTGGTAGTCTACTGCAGAAACCCATTTACACTGGCAGTCTACTGCAGAAACCCATTTACACTGGTAGTCTACTGCAGAAACCCATTTACACTGGTAGTCTACTGCAGAAACCCATTTACACTGGTAGTCTACTGCAGAAACCCATTTACACTGGTAGTCTACTGCAGAAACCCATTTACACTGGTAATCTACTGTAGAAACCCATTTACACTGGTAGTCTACTGCAGAAACCCATTTACACTGGTAGTCTACTGCAGAAACCCATTTACACTGGTAGTCTACTGCAGAAACCCATTTACACTGGTAGTCTACTGCAGAAACCCATTTACACTGGTAGTCTACTGCAGAAACCCATTTACACTGGTAATCTACTGTAGAAACCCATTTACACTGGTAGTCTACTGCAGAAACCCATTTACACTGGCAGTCTACTGCAGAAACCCATTTACACTGGTAGTCTACTGCAGAAACCCATTTACACTGGTAGTCTACTGCAGAAACCCATTTACACTGGTAGTCTACTGCAGAAATACTAATAAACTAAATTCCTAGGCTAGAGTTCAGTGAATTCAGGCCGTGTGCAGCGAGCTAGAACTGACCAACCTCGAAGATTCATGTAATCGGAATGGTGATCTGACTTTTGGATTGGTTAATCTCTAATAAATTATGTTTGTCTGGAAAGTATGAAAAGGTGGGAATAAAAAGCGTAGTGTGTAAACATAGTTAATTAAATGACATATGTCTACTGTACCAACAACTGCCTCCCCCGATGGCCTTTTCCCCGAAGTCTCTGATTATTAAAACTGAAAGTAATAACATTTTAGCTAAAGATCCAAACTACCCCGAAGAAGATTGTTTTACCTGGTTAGAATTCAATGATGAAATATCCCTATGTGTACAGTGTGTGCTCTTTAACCCCTAATGCGTCATATGGTGTTTGACCTTTCACCCCCAGTGCTTCATAAGGTGTTTGACCTTTCACCCCCAGTGCTTCATAAGGTGTTTGACCTTTCACCCCCAGTGCTTCATAAGGTGTTTGACCTTTCACCCCCAGTGCTTCATAAGGTGTTTGACCTTTCACCCCCAGTGCTTCATAAGGTGTTTGACCTTTCACCCCCAGTGCTTCATAAGGTGTTTGACCTTTCACCCCCAGTGCTTCATAAGGTGTTTGACCTTTCACCCCCAGTGCTTCATAAGGTGTTTGACCTTTCACCCCCAGTGCTTCATAAGGTGTTTGACCTTTCACCCCCAGTGCTTCATATGGTGTTTGACCTTTCACCCCCAGTGCTTCATAAGGTGTTTGACCTTTCACCCCAAGTGCTTCGTAAGGTGTTTGACCTTTCACCCCCAGTGCTTCGTAAGGTGTTTGACCTTTCACCCCCAGTGCTTCGTAAGGCGTTTGACCTTTCACCCCCAGTGCTTCATAAGGTGTTTGACCTTTCACCCCCAGTGCTTCATAAGGCGTTTGACCTTTCACCCCCAGTGCTTCATAAGGTGTTTGACCTTTCACCCCAAGTTCTTCAACAGGTGTTTGTAGGGTTGTTAATGAACCTTGTGGCCATAGTGAGGTCTTGGTGACGCTCTGTACCACACAATAGCCTAATTTACATGGGAACGGGGTTTGGGTCATGTCCCCCAAATATTAGAAAGATACCCCCCCCCCGAGTGGTGCAGTGGTCTAAGGCGCAGCAACTCAGTGCTAGAGGTGTCACTACAGACCCTGGTTCGATTCCAGGCTGTATTACAACCGGCCGTGATTGGAAGTCCCATAGGGTGGCGTACTATTGGCTCGGTGTCGTCCGGGGTTAGGGTTTGGCCGGGGTAGGCAGTCATTGTAAGTAAGAATTTGTTCTTAACTGACTTGCCTAGTTGAAACAAGGTTAAATAACATATTTTAAATATGTTCCTTCCTAAGTTTTATAGAGACCCTGGTTAGAACATTCCTGAAATCAGGAGGGAATAAGCGGGAAATCCAAAACCCTAAAACCATGATTTCTGTAAAACTGGGGAATTTTGGAAAAGTTTTTATAATTTTATTTGCAACCTAATGTTGAAGTGAAACCACAGAGTTCTCTCAGAGCCTTCCTTATAGAATAATAATCCAGGATATCGCTATACTACATTACTTAGTGCAGCTGGACTGGGAGGAGAGAGGTGTTTAAATATTAACTACTGCTGAAAGGCAGCAGGAGGAATCAAAAACATTAACTGTCCCCCTAACGAGGGCAGGGGTTAGAGGTCAGAGGGTAGGCCGTGTCAGGACACCTGGGTCACAGAAAGACAGGAAGACGGAACTAAAAAGAGAGAGTTTAGGTTTGTAGAAAACATCTTAGGTGTGTGTTGATAATGATCATACTACAGCAGGATACATTATTAGGGGTTCAACATCTTAGGTGTGTGTTGATAATGATCATACTACAGCAGGATACATTATTAGGGGTTCAACATCTTAGGTGTGTGTTGATAATGATCATACTACAGCAGGATACATTGTTAGGGGTTCAACTGGGTTTCTTGGTTATCAAATTAAAACAAATGAGTTGGTTATTTAAAACCTCATATCATATATTTTACAAATCTGCTTTCTTTATTCTAGAATACTGTTTTCACGTATCCCCCATATTCTCTCTCCCCTCCTTCTCCCCCTCCCCATATCCTCTCTCCCCTCCTTCTCCCTCTCTCCCCTCCCCTCCCTCCTTCTCCCCCATCTTACCTCTCTTCCCTCCTCCTTCTCCCCCTCTCTCCCCTCCTTCTCCCCTTATTCTTTCTCCCCTCCTTCTCCCCTCTCTCCCCACCTCCTTCTCCCCCTCTCTCCCCTCCTCCTTCTCCCCCCCAGTGGGTACCAGGTGGTGGTAGAAGAGGAGAGACCTCAGAGGGCGAGGAGGGGTGCGGTTGAGATTCTCCGCTGTTACCCTGTCCCCATCCACTTCCAGAACTCCACGGTCCTCAACTCCGGGTACTACTTCACAGCTGAGTTCCCCGCCGTAGGGCTACAGGCTACTCAACCCTTCACTGTGGGAGACAACAAGACCTACGGTGGATACTGGAACGCCCCCCTACTGCCGCAGAAGAGCTACAGCATCTACTACCAGGCTGTCAGCACGGCTAATGGGGTGGGTACCTCTACTAGGGATATTAAGGTATTGGTGTGGGTGTTAATGGTAGTTCTAGTGGTATTATGGTAATGGGTACTGGAACGCCCCCCTACTGCCCCAGAAGAGCTACAGCATCTACTACCAGGCTGTCAGCACGGCTAACGGGGTGGGTACCTCTACTAGGGATATTAAGGTATTGGTGTGGGTGTTAATGGTAGTTCTAGTGGTATTATGGTAATGGATACTGGAACGCCCCCCTACTGACCAAGAAGAGCTACAGCATCTACTACCAGGCTGTCAGCACGGCTAACGGGGTGGGTACCTCTACTAGGGATATTAAGGTATTGGTGTGGGTGTTAATGGTAGTTCTAGTGGTATTATGGTAATAGATACTGGAACGCCCCCCTACTGACCAAGAAGAGCTACAGCATCTACTACCAGGCTGTCAGCACGGCTAACGGGGTGGGTACCTCTACTAGGGATATTAAGGTATTGGTGTGGGTGTTAATGGTAGTTCTAGTGGTATTATGGTAATAGATACTGGAACGCCCCCCTACTGACCAAGAAGAGCTACAGCATCTACTACCAGGCTGTCAGCACGGCTAACGGGGTGGGTACCTCTACTAGGGATATTAAGGTATTGGTGTGGGTGTTAATGGTAGTTCTAGTGGTATTATGGTAATAGATACTGGAACGCCCCCCTACTGACCAAGAAGAGCTACAGCATCTACTACCAGGCTGTCAGCACGGCTAACGGGGTGGGTACCTCTACTAGGGATATTAAGGTATTGGTGTGGGTGTTAATGGTAGTTCTAGTGGTATTATGGTCATGAGTACTGGAACGCCCCCCAACTGACCCAGAAGAGATATAGCAAATACTACCAGGCTGTCAGCACGGCTAATGGGGTTGGGACCAGTGGTAGCATCCACTCACTCACTCAAACACATACAGTTGAAGTCGGAAGTTTACATACACCTTAGCCAAATACATTTAAACTCAGTTTTTCACAATTCCTGACATTTATTCCTTGTAAAAATGCCCTGTCTTGGGTCATTTAGGATCACCACTTTGTTTTAAGAATGTGAAATGTCCGAATAATAGTAGAGAGAATTATTTATTTCAGCTTTTATTTCTTTCATCACATTCCCAGTGGGTCAGAAGTTTACATACACTCAATTAGTATTTGGTAGCATTGCTTTTAAATTGTTTAACTTGGGGCAAACGTTTCAAGCTTCCCAAAATAAGTTGGGTGAATTTTGGCCCATTCCTCCTGACAGAGCTGGTGTAACTGAATCAGGTTTGTAGACCTCCTTGCTCGCACACGCTTTTTCAGTTCTGCCCACAAATTTTCTATAGGATGAGGTCAGGGCTTTGTGATGGCCACTCTAATACCTTGTCTTTGTTGTCCTTAAGCCATTTTGCCACAACTTTGGAAGTATGCTTGGGGTCATTGTCCATTTGTAAGGCCCATTTGTGACCGAGCTTTAACTTCCTGCCTGATGTCTTGAGATGTTGAGAAAGCTGTCATCAAGGAAAAGGGTGGCTACTTTGAATAATATAAAATATAAAATAGATTTTGATTTGTTTAACACTTTTTTGGTTACTACGTGATTCCATATGTGTTATTTCATAGTTCTGATGTCTTCACTATTATTTTACAATGTAGAAAATAAGAAAAAAAAATAAGAAAAACCCTTGAACAAGTAGGTGTGTCCAAACTTTTGACTGGTACTGTACATACACACATCCCGGGAAGTCACCTCTGTTTCCCCAGAAGAGTTACAGTTTTAATTTTGGGGTTGTTTGTGTCCCACAGTACTGTGTTAGCCCACTGAGCTGAAAGCTAGGCATTAGCTTGTGGAGTTAACTCTAGTCTTCAGGTCTTGAGCAAAGCTAGTCGTCATGGGAGCTTGTCGTCATGGGAGCTTGTCGTCATGGGAGCTAGTCATCATGGGAGCTTGGTACACACAAGTCTCAAAATGCCCAGATTGAGAAATGTTCTGTTGAAAGGTACAGGGCTGGGTACTGTTACAGGGCTGGGTTACTGCTACAGGGCTGGGTTACTGTTACAGGGCTGGGTTACTGCTACAGGGCTGGGTTACTGCTACAGGGCTGGGTTACTGCTACAGGGCTGGGCTGGGTTACTGTTACAGGGCTGGGTTACTGTTACAGGGCTGGGGGGCTGGGTTACTGCTACAGGGCTGGGTTACTGCTACAGGGCTGGGTTACTGTTACAGGGCTGGGTTACTGTTACAGGGCCGGGTTACTGTTACAGGGCTGGGTTACTGCTACAGGGCTGGGTTACTGCTACAGGGCTGGGTTACTGCTACAGGGCTGGGTTACTGGTACAGGGCTGGGTTACTGTTACAGGGCTGGGTTACTGCTACAGGGCTGGGTTACTGTTACAGGGCTGGGTTACTGTTACAGGGCTGGGTTACTGCTACAGGGCTGGGTTACTGCTACAGGGCTGGGTTACTGCTACAGGGCTGGGTTACTGCTACAGGGCTGGGTTACTGCTACAGGGCTGGGTTACTGTTACAGGGCTGGGTTACTGTTACAGGGCTGGGAACTGTTACAGGGCTGGGTTACTGTTACAGGGCTGGGTTACTGTTACAGGGCTGGGTTACTGCTACAGGGCTGGGTTACTGGTACAGGGCTGGGTTACTGTTACAGGGCTGGGTTACTGGTACAGGGCTGGGTTACTGTTACAGGGCTGGGTTACTGCTACAGGGCTGGGTTACTGCTACAGGGCTGGGTTACTGTTACAGGGCTGGGTTACTGCTACAGGGCTGGGTTACTGCTACAGGGCTGGGTTACTGTTACAGGGCTGGGTTACTGGTACAGGGCTGGGTTACTGTTACAGGGCTGGGTTACTGGTACAGGGCTGGGTTACTGGTACAGGGCTGGGTTACTGTTACAGGGCTGGGTTACTGTTACAGGGCTGGGTTACTGCTACAGGGCTGGGTTACTGTTACAGGGCTGGGTTACTGCTACAGGGCTGGGTTACTGTTACAGGGCTGGGTTACTGCTACAGGGCTGGGTTACTGCTACAGGGCTTGGCTGGGTTACTGCTACAGGGCTGGGTTACTGTTACAGGGCTGGGTTACTGTTACAGGGCTGGGTTACTGTTACAGGGCTGGTTGACTGCTACAGGGTTGGGTTACTGCTACAGGGCTGGGTACTGTTACAGGGCTGGGTTACTGCTACAGGGCTGGGTTACTGCTACAGGGCTGGGTTACTGTTACAGGGCAAGGGTCTACTGGTACAGGGCTGGGTCTACTGCTACAGGGGCTGGGTCTACTGTTACGGGGCTGGGTCTACTGTTACGGGGCTGGGTTACTGCTACAGGGCCTGGGTCTACTGCTACGGGGCTGGGTCTACTCCTACGGGGCTGGGTCTACTGAGTACAGGGCTGGGTTACTGCTACAGGGCTGGGTCTACTGCTACGGGGCTGGGTTACTGTGCCAGGGCTGGGTTACTGCTACAGGGCTGGGTCTACTGCTACAGGGCTGGGTTACTGTTACGGGGCTGGGTCTACTGTTACGGGGCTGGGTCTACTGCTACGGGGCTGGGTCTACTGTTACGGGGCTGGGTCTACTGTTACGGGGCTGGGTCTACTGCTACGGGGCTGGGTCTACTGTTACGGGGCTGGGTCTACTGTTACGGGGCTGGGTCTACTGCTACAGGGCTGGGTCTACTGTTTACAGGGCTGGGTTGCTGGTACAGGGCTGGGTTACTGTTACAGGGCTGGGTTACTGCTACAGGGCTGGGTTACTGGTACCGGGCTGGGTTACTGTTACAGGGCTGGGTTACTGCTACAGGGCTGGGTTACTGTTACAGGGCTGGGTCTACTGCTACGGGGCTGGGTCTACTGGTACAGGGCTGGGTTACTGCTACAGGGCTGGGCTGGGTTACTGTTACAGGGCTGGGTTACTGCTACAGGGCTGGGCTGGGTTACTGTTACAGGGCTGGGTTACTGTTACAGGGCTGGGTTACTGGTACAGGGCTGGGTTACTGCTACAGGGCTGGGTTACTGGTACAGGGCTGGGTTACTGCTACAGGGCTGGGTTACTGTTACAGGGCTGGGTTACTGTTACAGGGCTGGGTTACTGCTACAGGGCTGGGTTACTGCTACAGGGCTGGGTTACTGTTACAGGGCTGGGTTACTGTTACAGGGCTGGGTTACTGCTACAGGGCTGGGTTACTGTTACAGGGCTGGGTTACTGCTACAGGGCTGGGTTACTGTTACAGGGCTGGGTTACTGCTACAGGGCTGGGGTACTGTTACAGGGCTGGGTTACTGCTACAGGGCTGGGTTACTGCTACAGGGCTGGGTTACTGCTACAGGGCTGGGTTACTGCTACAGGGCTGGGCTGGGTTACTGTTACAGGGCTGGGTTACTGCTACAGGGGGGGGCTGGGTTACTGTTACAGGGCTGGGTTACTGTTACAGGGCTGGGTTACTGCTACAGGGCTGGGTTACTGGTACAGGGCTGGGTTACTGCTACAGGGCTGGGTTACTGTTACAGGGCTGGGTTACTGTTACAGGGCTGGGTTACTGCTACAGGGCTGGGTTACTGCTACAGGGCTGGGTTACTGTTACAGGGCTGGGTTACTGTTACAGGGCTGGGTTACTGCTACAGGGCTGGGTTACTGTTACAGGGCTGGGTTACTGTTACAGGGCTGGGTTACTGCTACAGGGCTGGGTTACTGCTACAGGGCTGGGTTACTGCTACAGGGCTGGGTTACTGGTACAGGGCTGGGTTACTGGTACAGGGCTGGGTTACTGCTACAGGGCTGGGTTACTGTTACATGGCTGGGCTGGGTTACTGGTACAGGGCTGGGTTACTGTTACAGGGCTGGGTTACTGCTACAGGGCTGGGTTACTGCTACAGGGCTGGGTTACTGGTACAGGGCTGGGCTACTGTTACAGGGCTGGGTTACTGCTACAGGGCTGGGTTACTGTTACAGGGCTGGGTTACTGTTACAGGGCTGGGTTACTGGTACAGGGCTGGGTTACTGGTACAGGGCTGGGCTACTGTTACAGGGCTGGGTTACTGCTACAGGGCTGGGTTACTGGTACAGGGCTGGGTTACTGCTACAGGGCTGGGTTACTGGTACAGGGCTGGGTTACTGCTACAGGGCTGGGTTACTGTTACAGGGCTGGGTTACTGTTACAGGGCTGGGTTACTGCTACAGGGCTGGGTTACTGCTACAGGGCTGGGTTACTGTTACAGGGCTGGGTTACTGTTACAGGGCTGGGTTACTGCTACAGGGCTGGGTTACTGTTACAGGGCTGGGTTACTGTTACAGGGCTGGGTTACTGCTACAGGGCTGGGTTACTGCTACAGGGCTGGGTTACTGCTACAGGGCTGGGTTACTGGTACAGGGCTGGGTTACTGGTACAGGGCTGGGTTACTGCTACAGGGCTGGGTTACTGTTACAGGGCTGGGCTGGGTTACTGGTACAGGGCTGGGTTACTGTTACAGGGCTGGGTTACTGCTACAGCGCTGGGTTACTGCTACAGGGCTGGGTTACTGGTACAGGGCTGGGTTACTGCTACAGGGCTGGGTTACTGTTACAGGGCTGGGTTACTGTTACAGGGCTGGGTAACTGGTACAGGGCTGGGCTGGGTTACTGGTACAGGGCTGGGTTACTGCTACAGGGCTGGGTTACTGTTACAGGGCTGGGTTACTGCTACAGGGCTGGGTTACTGCTACAGGGCTGGGTTACTGTTACAGGGCTGGGTTACTGTTACAGGGCTGGGTTACTGGTACAGGGCTGGGTTACTGGTACAGGGCTGGGTTACTGGTACAGGGCTGGGTTACTGCTACAGGGCTGGGTTACTGTTACAGGGCTGGGTTACTGCTACAGGGCTGGGTTACTGTTACAGGGCTGGGTTACTGGTACAGGGCTGGGTTACTGTTACAGGGCTGGGTTACTGGTACAGGGCTGGGTTACTGCTACAGGGCTGGGTTACTGCTACAGGGCTGGGTTACTGTTACAGGGCTGGGTTACTGTTACAGGGCTGGGTTACTGTTACAGGGCTGGGTTACTGCTACAGGGCTGGGTTACTGTTACAGGGCTGGGTTACTGCTACAGGGCTGGGTTACTGTTACAGGGCTGGGTTACTGGTACAGGGCTGGGTTACTGCTACAGGGCTGGGTTACTGGTACAGGGCTGGGTTACTGCTACAGGGCTGGGTTACTGCTACAGGGCTGGGTTACTGTTACAGGGCTGGGTTACTGGTACAGGGCTGGGTTACTGCTACAGGGCTGGGTTACTGTTACAGGGCTGGGTTACTGGTACAGGGCTGGGTTACTGTTACAGTGCTGGGTTACTGGTACAGGGCTGGGTTACTGTTACAGGGCTGGGTTACTGTTACAGGGCTGGGTTACTGTTACAGGGCTGGGTTACTGCTACAGGGCTGGGTTACTGCTACAGGGCTGGGTTACTGCTACAGGGCTGGGTTACTGCTACAGGGCTGGTTGACTGCTACAGGGCTGGGTTACTGTTACAGTGCAGGGTTACTGCTACAGGGCTGGTTGACTGTTACAGTGCAGGGTTACTGTTACAGGGCTGGTTGACTGCTACAGGGCTGGGCTACTGTTACAGGGCTGGGTTACTGCTACAGGGCTGGGTTACTGCTACAGGGCTGGGTTACTGCTACAGGGCTGGGTTACTGCTACAGGGCTGGGTTACTGTTACAGGGCTGGGTTACTGTTACAGGGCTGGTTGACTGCTACAGGGCTGGGTTACTGCTACAGGGCTGGGTTACTGCTACAGGGCTGGGTTACTGTTACAGGGCAGGGTTACTGTTACAGGGCTGGGTTACTGCTACAGGGCTGGGTTACTGCTACAGGGCTGGGTTACTGCTACAGGGTTGGTTAACTGCTACAAGGCTGGGTTTTTGCTACAGGGCTGGTTGACTGCTACAGGGCTCGTCTGGGTTACTGCTACAGGGCTGGGTTCCTGCTACAGGGCTGGTTGACTGCTACATGGCTGGGTTATTGCTACAGGGTTGGTTGACTGCTACAGTGCTGGGTTACTGCTACAGGGTTGGTTGACTGCTACAGGGATGGGTTATTGCTACAGGGCTGGTTGACTGCTACAGGGCTCGTCTGGGTTACTGCTACAGGGCTGGGTTCCTGCTACAGGGCTGGGTTCCTGCTACAGGGCTGGTTGACTGCTACAGGGCTGGGTTATTGCTACAGGGCTGGTTGACTGCTACAGGGCTTGGCTGGGTTACTGCTACAGGGCTGGGTTACTGTTACGGGCCGGGTTACTGCTACAGGGCTGGGTTACTGTTACAGGGCTGGGTTACTGCTACAGGGCTGGGTTACTGTTACAGTGCAGGGTTACTGTTACAGGCCTGGGTTACTTCTACAGGGCTGGGTTACTGCTACAGGGCTGGTTGACTGCTACAGGGCTGGGTTACTGCTACAGGGCTGGGTTACTGTTACAGTGCAGGGTTACTGTTACAGGGCTGGGTTACTGCTACAGGGCTGGGTTACTGCTACAGGGCTGGGTTACTGTTACAGGGCTGGGTTACTGTTACAGGGCTGGGTTACTGGTACAGGGCTGGGTTACTGCTACAGGGCTGGGTTACTGCTACAGGGCTGGGTTACTGTTACAGGGCTGGGTTACTGCTACAGGGCTGGGTTACTGCTACAGGGCTGGGTTACTGCTACAGGGCTGGGTTACTGTTACAGGGCTGGGTTACTGCTACAGGGCTGGGTTACTGCTACAGGGCTGGGTTACTGCTACAGGGCTGGGTTACTGCTACAGGGCTGGGTTACTGATACAGGGTTGGTTGACTGCTACAGGGCTGGGTTATTGCTACAGGGCTGGTTGACTGCTACAGGGCTTGGCTGGGTTACTGCTACAGGGCTGGGTTACTGTTACAGGGCTGGGTTACTGTTACAGGGCTGGGTTACTGCTACAGGGCTGGGTTACTGGTACAGGGCTGGGTTACTGGTACAGGGCTGGGTTACTGCTACAGAGCTCGGTTACTGCTACAGGGTTGGTTGACTGCTACAGGGCTGGGTTATTGCTACAGGGCTGGTTGACTGCTACAGGGCTCGTCTGGGTTACTGTTACAGGGCTGGGTTACTGCTACAGGGCTGGTTGACTGCTACAGGGCTGGGTTATTGCTACAGGGCTGGTTGACTGCTACAGGGCTTGGCTGGGTTACTGCTACAGGGCTGGGTTACTGTTACGGGGCTGGGTTACTGCTACAGGGCTGGGTTACTGTTACAGGGCTGGGTTACTGCTACAGGGCTGGGTTACTGCTACAGGGCTGGGTTACTGTTACAGGGCTGGGTTACTGCTACAGGGCTGGGTTACTGCTACAGGGTTGGTTGACTGCTACAGGGCTGGGTTATTGCTACAGGGCTGGTTGACTGCTACAGGGCTTGGCTGGGTTACTGTTACAGGGCTGGGTTACTGTTACAGGGCTGGGTTACTGCTACAGGGCTGGGTTACTGGTACAGGGCTGGGTTACTGGTACAGGGCTGGGTTACTGCTACAGAGCTCGGTTACTGCTACAGGGTTGGTTGACTGCTACAGGGCTGGGTTATTGCTACAGGGCTGGTTGACTGCTACAGGGCTCGTCTGGGTTACTGCTACAGGGCTGGGTTACTGCTACAGGGCTGGTTGACTGCTACAGGGCTGGGTTATTGCTACAGGGCTGGTTGACTGCTACAGGGCTTGGCTGGGTTACTGCTACAGGGCTGGGTTACTGCTACAGGGCTGGTTGACTGCTACAGGGCTGGGTTACTGCTACAGGGCTGGGTTACTGCTACAGGGCTGGGTTACTGTTACGGGGCTGGGTTACTGCTACAGGGCTGGGTTACTGTTACAGGGCTGGGTTACTGCTACAGGGCTGGGTTACTGTTACAGGGCTGGGTTACAGCTACAGGGCTGGGTTACTGTTACAGGGCTGGGTTATTGCTACAGGGCTGGTTGACTGCTACAGGGCTTGGCTGGGTTTCTGCTACAGGGCTGGGTTACTGTTACGGGGCTGGGTTACTGCTACAGGGCTGGGTTACTGTTACAGGGCTGGGTTACTGCTACAGGGCTGGGTTACTGTTACGGGGCTGGGTTACTGCTACAGGGCTGGGTTACTGCTACAGGGCTGGGTTACTGCTACAGGGCTGGGTTACTGTTACAGGGCTGGGTTACTGGTACAGGGCTGGGTTACTGTTACAGGGCTGGGTTACTGTTACAGGGCTGGGTTACTGTTACAGGGCTGGGTTACTGCTACAGGGCTGGGTTACTGTTACAGGGCTGGGTTACTGTTACAGGGCTGGGTTACTGTTACGGGGCTGGGTTACTGCTACAGGGCTGGGTTACTGTTACAGGGCTGGGTTACTGCTACAGGGCTGGGTTACTGCTACAGGGCTGGGTTACTGCTACAGGGCTGGGTTACTGTTACAGGGCTGGTTACTGTTACAGGGCTGGGTTACTGGTACAGGGCTGGGTTACTGTTACAGGGCTGGGTTACTGTTACAGGGCTGGGTTTCTGCTACAGGGCTGGTTGACTGCTACAGGGCTGGGTTACTGCTACAGGGCTGGGTTACTGCTACAGGGCTGGGTTACTGTTACAGGGCTGGGTTACTGTTACAGGGCTGGGTTACTGTTACAGGGCTGGGTTACTGCTACAGGGCTGGGTTACTGTTACAGGGCTGGGTTACTGCTACAGGGCTGGGTTACTGTTACAGGGCTGGGTTACTGGTACAGGGCTGGGTTACTGCTACAGGGCTGGGTTACTGGTACAGGGCTGGGTTACTGCTACAGGGCTGGGTTACTGCTACAGGGCTGGGTTACTGTTACAGGGCTGGGTTACTGGTACAGGGCTGGGTTACTGCTACAGGGCTGGGTTACTGTTACAGGGCTGGGTTACTGGTACAGGGCTGGGTTACTGTTACAGTGCTGGGTTACTGGTACAGGGCTGGGTTACTGTTACAGGGCTGGGTTACTGTTACAGGGCTGGGTTACTGTTACAGGGCTGGGTTACTGCTACAGGGCTGGGTTACTGCTACAGGGCTGTGTTACTGCTACAGGGCTGGGTTACTGCTACAGGGCTGGTTGACTGCTACAGGGCTGGGTTACTGTTACAGTGCAGGGTTACTGCTACAGGGCTGGTTGACTGTTACAGTGCATGGTTACTGTTACAGGGCTGGTTGACTGCTACAGGGCTGGGCTACTGTTACAGGGCTGGGTTACTGCTACAGGGCTGGGTTACTGCTACAGGGCTGGGTTACTGCTACAGGGCTGGGTTACTGCTACAGGGCTGGGTTACTGTTACAGGGCTGGGTTACTGTTACAGGGCTGGTTGACTGCTACAGGGCTGGGTTACTGCTACAGGGCTGGGTTACTGCTACAGGGCTGGGTTACTGTTACAGGGCAGGGTTACTGTTACAGGGCTGGGTTACTGCTACAGGGCTGGGTTACTGCTACAGGGCTGGGTTACTGCTACAGGGTTGGTTGACTGCTACAAGGCTGGGTTTTTGCTACAGGGCTGGTTGACTGCTACAGGGCTCGTCTGGGTTACTGCTACAGGGCTGGGTTCCTGCTACAGGGCTGGTTGACTGCTACATGGCTGGGTTATTGCTACAGGGTTGGTTGACTGCTACAGGGCTGGGTTACTGCTACAGGGTTGGTTGACTGCTACAGGGCTCGTCTGGGTTACTGCTACAGTGCTGGGTTCCTGCTACAGGGCTGGTTGACTGCTACAGGGCTGGGTTATTGCTACAGGGCTGTTTGACTGCTACAGGGCTTGGCTGGGTTACTGCTACAGGGCTGGGTTACTGTTACGGGCCGGGTTACTGCTACAGGGCTGGGTTACTGTTACAGGGCTGGGTTACTGCTACAGGGCTGGGTTACTGTTACAGTGCAGGGTTACTGTTACAGGCCTGGGTTACTTCTACAGGGCTGGGTTACTGCTACAGGGCTGGTTGACTGCTACAGGGCTGGGTTACTGCTACAGGGCTGGGTTACTGTTACAGTGCAGGGTTACTGTTACAGGGCTGGGTTACTGCTACAGGGCTGGGTTACTGCTACAGGGCTGGGTTACTGTTACAGGGCTGGGTTACTGTTACAGGGCTGGGTTACTGGTACAGGGCTGGGTTACTGCTACAGGGCTGGGTTACTGCTACAGGGCTGGGTTACTGTTACAGGGCTGGGTTTCTGCTACAGGGCTGGGTTACTGCTACAGGGCTGGGTTACTGCTACAGGGCTGGGTTACTGTTACAGGGCTGGGTTACTGCTACAGGGCTGGGTTACTGCTACAGGGCTGGGTTACTGCTACAGGGCTGGGTTACTGCTACAGGGTTGGTTGACTGCTACAGGGCTGGGTTATTGCTACAGGGCTGGTTGACTGCTACAGGGCTTGGCTGGGTTACTGCTACAGGGCTGGGTTACTGTTACAGGGCTGGGTTACTGTTACAGGGCTGGGTTACTGCTACAGGGCTGGGTTACTGGTACAGGGCTGGGTTACTGGTACAGGGCTGGGTTACTGCTACAGAGCTCGGTTACTGCTACAGGGTTGGTTGACTGCTACAGGGCTGGGTTATTGCTACAGGGCTGCTACAGGGCTCGTCTGGGTTACTGCTACAGGGCTGGGTTACTGCTACAGGGCTGGTTGACTGCTACAGGGCTTGGCTGGGTTACTGCTACAGGGCTGGGTTACTGTTACGGGGCTGGGTTACTGCTACAGGGCTGGGTTACTGTTACAGGGCTGGGTTACTGCTACAGGGCTGGGTTACTGCTACAGGGCTGGGTTACTGCTACAGGGTTGGTTGACTGCTACAGGGCTGGGTTATTGCTACCGGGCTGGTTGACTGCTACAGGGCTTGGCTGGGTTACTGTTACAGGGCTGGGTTACTGTTACAGGGCTGGGTTACTGCTAAAGGGCTGGGTTACTGGTACAGGGCTGGGTTACTGTTACAGGGCTGGGTTACTGTTACAGGGCTCGTCTGGGTTACTGCTACAGGGCTGGGTTACTGCTACAGGGCTGGTTGACTGCTACAGGGCTGGGTTATTGCTACAGGGCTGGTTGACTGCTACAGGGCTTGGCTGGGTTACTGCTACAGGGCTGGGTTACTGCTACAGGGCTGGTTGACTGCTACAGGGCTGGGTTACTGCTACAGGGCTGGGTTACTGCTACAGGGCTGGGTTACTGTTACGGGGCTGGGTTACTGCTACAGGGCTGGGTTACTGTTACAGGGCTGGGTTACTGCTACAGGGCTGGGTTACTGTTACAGGGCTGGGTTACTGCTACAGGGCTGGGTTACTGTTACAGGGCTGGGTTATTGCTACAGGGCTGGTTGACTGCTACAGGGCTTGGCTGGGTTACTGCTACAGGGCTGGGTTACTGTTACAGGGCTGGGTTACTGCTACAGGGCTGGGTTACTGTTACGGGGCTGGGTTACTGCTACAGGGCTGGGTTACTGTTACAGGGCTGGGTTACTGCTACAGGGCTGGGTTACTGTTACGGGGCTGGGTTACTGCTACAGGGCTGGGTTACTGCTACAGGGCTGGGTTACTGCTACAGGGCTGGGTTACTGTTACAGGGCTGGGTTACTGGTACAGGGCTGGGTTACTGTTACAGGGCTGGGTTACTGTTACAGGGCTGGGTTATTGCTACAGGGCTGGTTGACTGCTACAGGGCTTGGCTGGGTTACTGCTACAGGGCTGGGTTACTGTTACGGGGCTGGGTTACTGCTACAGGGCTGGGTTACTGTTACAGGGCTGGGTTACTGCTACAGGGCTGGGTTACTGTTACGGGGCTGGGTTACTGCTACAGGGCTGGGTTACTGCTACAGGGCTGGGTTACTGCTACAGGGCTGGGTTACTGTTACAGGGCTGGGTTACTGGTACAGGGCTGGGTTACTGTTACAGGGCTGGGTTACTGTTACAGGGCTGGGTTACTGTTACAGGGCTGGGTTACTGCTACAGGGCTGGGTTACTGTTACAGGGCTGGGTTACTGTTACGGGGCTGGGTTACTGCTACAGGGCTGGGTTACTGTTACGGGGCTGGGTTACTGCTACAGGGCTGGGTTACTGCTACAGGGCTGGGTTACTGCTACAGGGCTGGGTTACTGTTACAGGGCTGGTTACTGTTACAGGGCTGGGTTACTGTTACAGGGCTGGGTTACTGGTACAGGGCTGGGTTACTGGTACAGGGCTGGGTTACTGCTACAGGGCTGGGTTACTGCTACAGGGCTGGGTTACTGGTACAGGGCTGGGTTACTGCTACAGGGCTGGGTTACTGTTACAGGGCTGGGTTACTGTTACAGGGCTGGGTTACTGCTACAGGGCTGGGTTACTGCTACAGGGCTGGGTTACTCCTACAGGGCTGGGTTACTGGTACAGGGCTGGGTTACTGCTACAGGGCTGGGTTACTGCTACAGGGCTGGGTTACTGTTACAGGGCTGGGTTACTGCTACAGGGCTGGGTTACTGCTACAGGGCTGGGTTACTGTTACAGGGCTGGGTTACTGTTACAGGGCTGGGTTACTGCTACAGGGCTGGGTTACTGTTACAGGGCTGGGTTACTGTTACAGGGCTGGGTTACTGCTACAGGGCTGGGTTACTGTTACAGGGCTGGGTTACTGTTACAGGGCTGGGTTACTGCTACAGGGCTGGGTTACTGTTACAGGGCTGGGTTACTGGTACAGGGCTGGGTTACTGTTACAGGGCTGGGTTACTGCTACAGGGCTGGGTTACTGGTACAGGGCTGGGTTACTGTTACAGGGCTGGGTTACTGCTACAGGGCTGGGTTACTGTTACAGGGCTGGGTTACTGCTACAGGGCTGGGTTACTGGTACAGGGCTGGGTTACTGCTACAGGGCTGGGCTGGGTTACTGTTACAGGGCTGGGTTACTGCTACAGGGCTGGGCTGGGTTACTGTTACAGGGCTGGGTTACTGTTACAGGGCTGGGTTACTGGTACAGGGATGGGTTACTGCTACAGGGCTGGGTTACTGGTACAGGGCTGGGTTACTGCTACAGGGCTGGGTTACTGTTACAGGGCTGGGTTACTGTTACAGGGCTGGGTTACTGCTACAGGGCTGGGTTACTGCTACAGGGCTGGGTTACTGTTACAGGGCTGGGTTACTGTTACAGGGCTGGGTTACTGCTACAGGGCTGGGTTACTGTTACAGGGCTGGGTTACTGCTACAGGGCTGGGTTACTGTTACAGGGCTGGGTTACTGCTACAGGGCTGGGGTACTGTTACAGGGCTGGGTTACTGCTACAGGGCTGGGTTACTGCTACAGGGCTGGGTTACTGCTACAGGGCTGGGTTACTGCTACAGGGCTGGGCTGGGTTACTGTTACAGGGCTGGGTTACTGCTACAGGGCTGGGCTGGGTTACTGTTACAGGGCTGGGTTACTGTTACAGGGCTGGGTTACTGCTACAGGGCTGGGTTACTGCTACAGGGCTGGGTTACTGGTACAGGGCTGGGTTACTGCTACAGGGCTGGGTTACTGTTACAGGGCTGGGTTACTGTTACAGGGCTGGGTTACTGCTACAGGGCTGGGTTACTGCTACAGGGCTGGGTTACTGTTACAGGGCTGGGTTACTGTTACAGGGCTGGGTTACTGCTACAGGGCTGGGTTACTGTTACAGGGCTGGGTTACTGTTACAGGGCTGGGTTACTGCTACAGGGCTGGGTTACTGCTACAGGGCTGGGTTACTGCTACAGGGCTGGGTTACTGGTACAGGGCTGGGTTACTGGTACAGGGCTGGGTTACTGCTACAGGGCTGGGTTACTGTTACAGGGCTGGGCTGGGTTACTGGTACAGGGCTGGGTTACTGTTACAGGGCTGGGTTACTGCTACAGGGCTGGGTTACTGCTACAGGGCTGGGTTACTGGTACAGGGCTGGGCTACTGTTACAGGGCTGGGTTACTGCTACAGGGCTGGGTTACTGTTACAGGGCTGGGTTACTGTTACAGGGCTGGGTTACTGGTACAGGGCTGGGTTACTGGTACAGGGCTGGGCTACTGTTACAGGGCTGGGTTACTGCTACAGGGCTGGGTTACTGGTACAGGGCTGGGTTACTGCTACAGGGCTGGGTTACTGGTACAGGGCTGGGTTACTGCTACAGGGCTGGGTTACTGTTACAGGGCTGGGTTACTGTTACAGGGCTGGGTTACTGCTACAGGGCTGGGTTACTGCTACAGGGCTGGGTTACTGTTACAGGGCTGGGTTACTGTTACAGGGCTGGGTTACTGCTACAGGGCTGGGTTACTGTTACAGGGCTGGGTTACTGTTACAGGGCTGGGTTACTGCTACAGGGCTGGGTTACTGCTACAGGGCTGGGTTACTGCTACAGGGCTGGGTTACTGGTACAGGGCTGGGTTACTGGTACAGGGCTGGGTTACTGCTACAGGGCTGGGTTACTGTTACAGGGCTGGGCTGGGTTACTGGTACAGGGCTGGGTTACTGTTACAGGGCTGGGTTACTGCTAAAGGGCTGGGTTACTGCTACAGGGCTGGGTTACTGGTACAGGGCTGGGCTACTGTTACAGGGCTGGGTTACTGCTACAGGGCTGGGTTACTGTTACAGGGCTGGGTTACTGTTACAGGGCTGGGTTACTGGTACAGGGCTGGGTTACTGGTACAGGGCTGGGCTACTGTTACAGGGCTGGGTTACTGCTACAGGGCTGGGGTACTGTTACAGGGCTGGGTTACTGTTACAGGGCTGGGTAACTGGTACAGGGCTGGGCTGGGTTACTGGTACAGGGCTGGGTTACTGCTACAGGGCTGGGTTACTGTTACAGGGCTGGGTTACTGCTACAGGGCTGGGTTACTGCTACAGGGCTGGGTTACTGTTACAGGGCTGGGTTACTGTTACAGGGCTGGGTTACTGGTACAGGGCTGGGTTACTGGTACAGGGCTCGGTTACTGCTACAGGGCTGGGTTACTGTTACAGGGATGGGTTACTGCTACAGGGCTGGGTTACTGTTACAGGGCTGGGTTACTGGTACAGGGCTGGGTTACTGTTACAGGGCTGGGTTACTGGTACAGGGCTGGGTTACTGCTACAGGGCTGGTTGACTGCTACAGGGCTGGGTTACTGCTACAGGGCTGGGTTACTGCTACAGGGCTGGGTTACTGTTACAGGGCTGGGTTACTGTTACAGGGCTGGATTACTGTTACAGGGCTGGGTTACTGCTACAGGGCTGGGTTACTGTTACAGGGCTGGGTTACTGCTACAGGGCTGGGTTACTGTTACAGGGCTGGGTTACTGGTACAGGGCTGGGTTACTGTTACAGGGCTGGGTTACTGCTACAGGGCTGGGTTACTGGTACAGGGCTGGGTTACTGTTACAGGGCTGGGTTACTGCTACAGGGCTGGGTTACTGTTACAGGGCTGGGTTACTGCTACAGGGCTGGGTTACTGGTACAGGGCTGGGTTACTGCTACAGGGCTGGGCTGGGTTACTGTTACAGGGCTGGGTTACTGCTACAGGGCTGGGCTGGGTTACTGTTACAGGGCTGGGTTACTGTTACAGGGCTGGGTTACTGGTACAGGGATGGGTTACTGCTACAGGGCTGGGTTACTGGTACAGGGCTGGGTTACTGCTACAGGGCTGGGTTACTGTTACAGGGCTGGGTTACTGTTACAGGGCTGGGTTACTGCTACAGGGTTGGGTTACTGCTACAGGGCTGGGTTACTGTTACAGGGCTGGGTTACTGTTACAGGGCTGGGTTACTGCTACAGGGCTGGGTTACTGTTACAGGGCTGGGTTACTGCTACAGGGCTGGGTTACTGTTACAGGGCTGGGTTACTGCTACAGGGCTGGGGTACTGTTACAGGGCTGGGTTACTGCTACAGGGCTGGGTTACTGCTACAGGGCTGGGTTACTGCTACAGGGCTGGGTTACTGCTACAGGGCTGGGCTGGGTTACTGTTACAGGGCTGGGTTACTGCTACAGGGCTGGGCTGGGTTACTGTTACAGGGCTGGGTTACTGTTACAGGGCTGGGTTACTGCTACAGGGCTGGGTTACTGCTACAGGGCTGGGTTACTGGTACAGGGCTGGGTTACTGCTACAGGGCTGGGTTACTGTTACAGGGCTGGGTTACTGTTACAGGGCTGGGTTACTGCTACAGGGCTGGGTTACTGCTACAGGGCTGGGTTACTGTTACAGGGCTGGGTTACTGTTACAGGGCTGGGTTACTGCTACAGGGCTGGGTTACTGTTACAGGGCTGGGTTACTGTTACAGGGCTGGGTTACTGCTACAGGGCTGGGTTACTGCTACAGGGCTGGGTTACTGCTACAGGGCTGGGTTACTGGTACAGGGCTGGGTTACTGGTACAGGGCTGGGTTACTGCTACAGGGCTGGGTTACTGTTACAGGGCTGGGCTGGGTTACTGGTACAGGGCTGGGTTACTGTTACAGGGCTGGGTTACTGCTACAGGGCTGGGTTACTGCTACAGGGCTGGGTTACTGGTACAGGGCTGGGCTACTGTTACAGGGCTGGGTTACTGCTACAGGGCTGGGTTACTGTTACAGGGCTGGGTTACTGTTACAGGGCTGGGTTACTGGTACAGGGCTGGGTTACTGGTACAGGGCTGGGCTACTGTTACAGGGCTGGGTTACTGCTACAGGGCTGGGTTACTGGTACAGGGCTGGGTTACTGCTACAGGGCTGGGTTACTGGTACAGGGCTGGGTTACTGCTACAGGGCTGGGTTACTGTTACAGGGCTGGGTTACTGTTACAGGGCTGGGTTACTGCTACAGGGCTGGGTTACTGCTACAGGGCTG
Organism: Salvelinus alpinus; assembly: GCF_045679555.1. Classification (NCBI taxonomy): domain Eukaryota; kingdom Metazoa; phylum Chordata; class Actinopteri; order Salmoniformes; family Salmonidae; genus Salvelinus; species Salvelinus alpinus. The sequence goes on along the minus strand of NC_092115.1, from coordinate 5,802,879 downwards.
GGTTACTGTTACAGGGCTGGGTTACTGTTACAGGGCTGGGTTACTGCTACAGGGCTGGGTTACTGTTACAGGGCTGGGTTACTGTTACAGGGCTGGGTTACTGCTACAGGGCTGGGTTACTGCTACAGGGCTGGGTTACTGCTACAGGGCTGGGTTACTGGTACAGGGCTGGGTTACTGGTACAGGGCTGGGTTACTGCTACAGGGCTGGGTTACTGTTACAGGGCTGGGCTGGGTTACTGGTACAGGGCTGGGTTACTGTTACAGGGCTGGGTTACTGCTAAAGGGCTGGGTTACTGCTACAGGGCTGGGTTACTGGTACAGGGCTGGGCTACTGTTACAGGGCTGGGTTACTGCTACAGGGCTGGGTTACTGTTACAGGGCTGGGTTACTGTTACAGGGCTGGGTTACTGGTACAGGGCTGGGTTACTGGTACAGGGCTGGGCTACTGTTACAGGGCTGGGTTACTGCTACAGGGCTGGGGTACTGTTACAGGGCTGGGTTACTGTTACAGGGCTGGGTAACTGGTACAGGGCTGGGCTGGGTTACTGGTACAGGGCTGGGTTACTGCTACAGGGCTGGGTTACTGTTACAGGGCTGGGTTACTGCTACAGGGCTGGGTTACTGCTACAGGGCTGGGTTACTGTTACAGGGCTGGGTTACTGTTACAGGGCTGGGTTACTGGTACAGGGCTGGGTTACTGGTACAGGGCTCGGTTACTGCTACAGGGCTGGGTTACTGTTACAGGGATGGGTTACTGCTACAGGGCTGGGTTACTGTTACAGGGCTGGGTTACTGGTACAGGGCTGGGTTACTGTTACAGGGCTGGGTTACTGGTACAGGGCTGGGTTACTGCTACAGGGCTGGTTGACTGCTACAGGGCTGGGTTACTGCTACAGGGCTGGGTTACTGCTACAGGGCTGGGTTACTGTTACAGGGCTGGGTTACTGTTACAGGGCTGGATTACTGTTACAGGGCTGGGTTACTGCTACAGGTCTGGGTTACTGTTACAGGGCTGGGTTACTGCTACAGGGCTGGGTTACTGTTACAGGGCTGGGTTACTGGTACAGGGCTGGGTTACTGCTACAGGGCTGGGTTACTGGTACAGGGCTGGGTTACTGCTACAGGGCTGGGTTACTGCTACAGGGCTGGGTTACTGTTACAGGGCTGGGTTACTGGTACAGGGCTGGGTTACTGCTACAGGGCTGGGTTACTGTTACAGGGCTGGGTTACTGGTACAGGGCTGGGTTACTGTTACAGTGCTGGGTTACTGGTACAGGGCTGGGTTACTGTTACAGGGCTGGGTTACTGTTACAGGGCTGGGTTACTGTTACAGGGCTGGGTTACTGCTACAGGGCTGGGTTACTGCTACAGGGCTGGGTTACTGCTACAGGGCTGGGTTACTGCTACAGGGCTGGTTGACTGCTACAGGGCTGGGTTACTGTTACAGTGCAGGGTTACTGCTACAGGGCTGGTTGACTGTTACAGTGCAGGGTTACTGTTACAGGGCTGGTTGACTGCTACAGCGCTGGGCTACTGTTACAGGGCTGGGTTACTGCTACAGGGCTGGGTTACTGCTACAGGGCTGGGTTACTGCTACAGGGCTGGGTTACTGTTACAGGGCTGGGTTACTGTTACAGGGCTGGTTGACTGCTACAGGGCTGGGTTACTGCTACAGGGCTGGGTTACTGCTACAGGGCTGGGTTACTGTTACAGGGCAGGGTTACTGTTACAGGGCTGGGTTACTGCTACAGGGCTGGGTTACTGCTACAGGGCTGGGTTACTGCTACAGGGTTGGTTGACTGCTACAAGGCTGGGTTTTTGCTACAGGGCTGGTTGACTGCTACAGGGCTCGTCTGGGTTACTGCTACAGGGCTGGGTTCCTGCTACAGGGCTGGTTGACTGCTACATGGCTGGGTTATTGCTACAGGGTTGGTTGACTGCTACAGGGCTGGGTTACTGCTACAGGGTTGGTTGACTGCTACAGGGATGGGTTATTGCTACAGGGCTGGTTGACTGCTACAGGGCTCGTCTGGGTTACTGCTACAGGGCTGGGTTCCTGCTACAGGGCTGGTTGACTGCTACAGGGCTGGGTTATTGCTACAGGGCTGGTTGACTGCTACAGGGCTTGGCTGGGTTACTGCTACAGGGCTGGGTTACTGTTACGGGCCGGGTTACTGCTACAGGGCTGGGTTACTGTTACAGGGCTGGGTTACTGCTACAGGGCTGGGTTACTGTTACAGTGCAGGGTTACTGTTACAGGCCTGGGTTACTTCTACAGGGCTGGGTTACTGCTACAGGGCTCGGTTACTGATACAGGGCTGGGTTACTGTTACAGGGATGGGTTACTGCTACAGGGCTGGGTTACTGTTACAGGGCTGGGTTACTGGTACAGGGCTGGGTTACTGTTACAGGGCTGGGTTACTGGTACAGGGCTGGGTTACTGCTACAGGGCTGGTTGACTGCTACAGGGCTGGGTTACTGCTACAGGGCTGGGTTACTGCTACAGGGCTGGGTTACTGTTACAGGGCTGGGTTACTGTTACAGGGCTGGATTACTGTTACAGGGCTGGGTTACTGCTACAGGTCTGGGTTACTGTTACAGGGCTGGGTTACTGCTACAGGGCTGGGTTACTGTTACAGGGCTGGGTTACTGGTACAGGGCTGGGTTACTGCTACAGGGCTGGGTTACTGGTACAGGGCTGGGTTACTGCTACAGGGCTGGGTTACTGCTACAGGGCTGGGTTACTGTTACAGGGCTGGGTTACTGGTACAGGGCTGGGTTACTGCTACAGGGCTGGGTTACTGTTACAGGGCTGGGTTACTGGTACAGGGCTGGGTTACTGTTACAGTGCTGGGTTACTGGTACAGGGCTGGGTTACTGTTACAGGGCTGGGTTACTGTTACAGGGCTGGGTTACTGTTACAGGGCTGGGTTACTGCTACAGGGCTGGGTTACTGCTACAGGGCTGGGTTACTGCTACAGGGCTGGGTTACTGCTACAGGGCTGGTTGACTGCTACAGGGCTGGGTTACTGTTACAGTGCAGGGTTACTGCTACAGGGCTGTTTGACTGTTACAGTGCAGGGTTACTGTTACAGGGCTGGTTGACTGCTACAGCGCTGGGCTACTGTTACAGGGCTGGGTTACTGCTACAGGGCTGGGTTACTGCTACAGGGCTGGGTTACTGCTACAGGGCTGGGTTACTGTTACAGGGCTGGGTTACTGTTACAGGGCTGGTTGACTGCTACAGGGCTGGGTTACTGCTACAGGGCTGGGTTACTGCTACAGGGCTGGGTTACTGTTACAGGGCAGGGTTACTGTTACAGGGCTGGGTTACTGCTACAGGGCTGGGTTACTGCTACAGGGCTGGGTTACTGCTACAGGGTTGGGTTCCTGCTACAGGGCTGGTTGACTGCTACATGGCTGGGTTATTGCTACAGGGTTGGTTGACTGCTACAGGGCTGGGTTACTGCTACAGGGTTGGTTGACTGCTACAGGGATGGGTTATTGCTACAGGGCTGGTTGACTGCTACAGGGCTCGTCTGGGTTACTGCTACAGGGCTGGGTTCCTGCTACAGTGCTGGTTGACTGCTACAGGGCTGGGTTATTGCTACAGGGCTGGTTGACTGCTACAGGGCTTGGCTGGGTTACTGCTACAGGGCTGGGTTACTGTTACGGGCCGGGTTACTGCTACAGGGCTGGGTTACTGTTACAGGGCTGGGTTACTGCTACAGGGCTGGGTTACTGTTACAGTGCAGGGTTACTGTTACAGGCCTGGGTTACTTCTACAGGGCTGGGTTACTGCTACAGGGCTGGTTGACTGCTACAGGGCTGGGTTACTGCTACAGGGCTGGGTTACTGTTACAGTGCAGGGTTACTGTTACAGGGCTGGGTTACTGCTACAGGGCTGGGTTACTGCTACAGGGCTGGGTTACTGTTACAGGGCTGGGTTACTGTTACAGGGCTGGGTTACTGGTACAGGGCTGGGTTACTGCTACAGGGCTGGGTTACTGCTACAGGGCTGGGTTACTGTTACAGGGCTGGGTTACTGCTACAGGGCTGGGTTACTGCTACAGGGCTGGGTTACTGCTACAGGGCTGGGTTACTGTTACAGGGCTGGGTTACTGCTACAGGGCTGGGTTACTGCTACAGGGCTGGGTTACTGCTACAGGGCTGGGTTACTGCTACAGGGCTGGGTTACTGCTACAGGGTTGGTTGACTGCTACAGGGCTGGGTTATTGCTACAGGGCTGGTTGACTGCTACAGGGCTTGGCTGGGTTACTGCTACAGGGCTGGGTTACTGTTACAGGGCTGGGTTACTGTTACAGGGCTGGGTTACTGCTACAGGGCTGGGTTACTGGTACAGGGCTGGGTTACTGGTACAGGGCTGGGTTACTGCTACAGAGCTCGGTTACTGCTACAGGGTTGGTTGACTGCTACAGGGCTGGGTTATTGCTACAGGGCTGGTTGACTGCTACAGGGCTCGTCTGGGTTACTGCTACAGGGCTGGGTTACTGCTACAGGGCTGGTTGACTGCTACAGGGCTGGGTTATTGCTACAGGGCTGGGTTACTGGTACAGGGCTGGGTTACTGCTACAGGGCTGGGTTACTGTTACGGGGCTGGGTTACTGCTACAGGGCTGGGTTACTGTTACAGGGCTGGGTTACTGCTACAGGGCTGGGTTACTGCTACAGGGCTGGGTTACTGTTACAGGGCTGGGTTACTGCTACAGGGCTGGGTTACTGCTACAGGGTTGGTTGACTGCTACAGGGCTGGGTTATTGCTACAGGGCTGGTTGACTGCTACAGGGCTTGGCTGGGTTACTGTTACAGGGCTGGGTTACTGTTACAGGGCTGGGTTACTGTTACAGGGCTGGGTTACTGCTACAGGGCTGGGTTACTGGTACAGGGCTGGGTTACTGGTACAGGGCTGGGTTACTGCTACAGAGCTCGGTTACTGCTACAGGGTTGGTTGACTGCTACAGGGCTGGGTTATTGCTACAGGGCTGGTTGACTGCTACAGGGCTCGTCTGGGTTACTGCTACAGGGCTGGGTTACTGCTACAGGGCTGGTTGACTGCTACAGGGCTGGGTTATTGCTACAGGGCTGGTTGACTGCTACAGGGCTTGGCTGGGTTACTGCTACAGGGCTGGGTTACTGCTACAGGGCTGGTTGACTGCTACAGGGCTGGGTTACTGCTACAGGGCTGGGTTACTGCTACAGGGCTGGGTTACTGTTACGGGGCTGGGTTACTGCTACAGGGCTGGGTTACTGTTACAGGGCTGGGTTACTGCTACAGGGCTGGGTTACTGTTACAGGGCTGGGTTACTGCTACAGGGCTGGGTTACTGTTACAGGGCTGGGTTATTGCTACAGGGCTGGTTGACTGCTACAGGGCTTGGCTGGGTTACTGCTACAGGGCTGGGTTACTGTTACGGGGCTGGGTTACTGCTACAGGGCTGGGTTACTGTTACAGGGCTGGGTTACTGCTACAGGGCTGGGTTACTGTTACGGGGCTGGGTTACTGCTACAGGGCTGGGTTACTGCTACAGGGCTGGGTTACTGCTACAGGGCTGGGTTACTGTTACAGGGCTGGGTTACTGGTACAGGGCTGGGTTACTGTTACAGGGCTGGGTTACTGTTACAGGGCTGGGTTACTGTTACAGGGCTGGGTTACTGCTACAGGGCTGGGTTACTGTTACAGGGCTGGGTTACTGTTACAGGGCTGGGTTACTGTTACGGGGCTGGGTTACTGCTACAGGGCTGGGTTACTGTTACGGGGCTGGGTTACTGCTACAGGGCTGGGTTACTGCTACAGGGCTGGGTTACTGCTACAGGGCTGGGTTACTGTTACAGGGCTGGTTACTGTTACAGGGCTGGGTTACTGGTACAGGGCTGGGTTACTGTTACAGGGCTGGGTTACTGTTACAGGGCTGGGTTACTGCTACAGGGCTGGTTGACTGCTACAGGGCTGGGTTACTGCTACAGGGCTGGGTTACTGCTACAGGGCTGGGTTACTGTTACAGGGCTGGGTTACTGTTACAGGGCTGGGTTACTGTTACAGGGCTGGGTTACTGCTACAGGGCTGGGTTACTGTTACAGGGCTGGGTTACTGCTACAGGGCTGGGTTACTGTTACAGGGCTGGGTTACTGGTACAGGGCTGGGTTACTGCTACAGGGCTGGGTTACTGGTACAGGGCTGGGTTACTGCTACAGGGCTGGGTTACTGCTACAGGGCTGGGTTACTGTTACAGGGCTGGGTTACTGGTACAGGGCTGGGTTACTGCTACAGGGCTGGGTTACTGTTACAGGGCTGGGTTACTGGTACAGGGCTGGGTTACTGTTACAGTGCTGGGTTACTGGTACAGGGCTGGGTTACTGTTACAGGGCTGGGTTACTGTTACAGGGCTGGGTTACTGTTATAGGGCTGGGTTACTGCTACAGGGCTGGGTTACTGCTACAGGGCTGGTTGACTGCTACAGGGCTGGGTTACTGTTACAGTGCAGGGTTACTGCTACAGGGCTGGTTGACTGTTACAGTGCATGGTTACTGTTACAGGGCTGGTTGACTGCTACAGGGCTGGGCTACTGTTACAGTGCTGGGTTACTGCTACAGGGCTGGGTTACTGCTACAGGGCTGGGTTACTGCTACAGGGCTGGGTTACTGCTACAGGGCTGGGTTACTGTTACAGGGCTGGGTTACTGTTACAGGGCTGGTTGACTGCTACAGGGCTGGGTTACTGCTACAGGGCTGGGTTACTGCTACAGGGCTGGGTTACTGTTACAGGGCAGGGTTACTGTTACAGGGCTAGGTTACTGCTACAGGGCTGGGTTACTGCTACAGGGCTGGGTTACTGCTACAGGGTTGGTTGACTGCTACAAGGCTGGGTTTTTGCTACAGGGCTGGTTGACTGCTACAGGGCTCGTCTGGGTTACTGCTACAGGGCTGGGTTCCTGCTACAGGGCTGGTTGACTGCTACATGGCTGGGTTATTGCTACAGGGTTGGTTGACTGCTACAGGGCTGGGTTACTGCTACAGGGTTGGTTGACTGCTACAGGGATGGGTTATTGCTACAGGGCTGGTTGACTGCTACAGGGCTCGTCTGGGTTACTGCTACAGTGCTGGGTTCCTGCTACAGGGCTGGTTGACTGCTACAGGGCTGGGTTATTGCTACAGGGCTGTTTGACTGCTACAGGGCTTGGCTGGGTTACTGCTACAGGGCTGGGTTACTGTTACGGGCCGGGTTACTGCTACAGGGCTGGGTTACTGTTACAGGGCTGGGTTACTGCTACAGGGCTGGGTTACTGTTACAGTGCAGGGTTACTGTTACAGGCCTGGGTTACTTCTACAGGGCTGGGTTACTGCTACAGGGCTGGTTGACTGCTACAGGGCTGGGTTACTGCTAGAGGGCTGGGTTACTGTTACAGTGCAGGGTTACTGTTACAGGGCTGGGTTACTGCTACAGGGCTGGGTTACTGCTACAGGGCTGGGTTACTGTTACAGGGCTGGGTTACTGTTACAGGGCTGGGTTACTGGTACAGGGCTGGGTTACTGCTACAGGGCTGGGTTACTGCTACAGGGCTGGGTTACTGTTACAGGGCTGGGTTACTGCTACAGGGCTGGGTTACTGCTACAGGGCTGGGTTACTGCTACAGGGCTGGGTTACTGTTACAGGGCTGGGTTACTGCTACAGGGCTGTGTTACTGCTACAGGGCTGGGTTACTGCTACAGGGCTGGGTTACTGCTACAGGGTTGGTTGACTGCTACAGGGCTGGGTTATTGCTACAGGGCTGGTTGACTGCTACAGGGCTTGGCTGGGTTACTGCTACAGGGCTGGGTTACTGTTACAGGGCTGGGTTACTGTTACAGGGCTGGGTTACTGCTACAGGGCTGGGTTACTGTTACAGGGCTGGGTTACTGCTACAGGGCTGGGTTACTGTTACAGGGCTGGGTTATTGCTACAGGGCTGGTTGACTGCTACAGGGCTTGGCTGGGTTACTGCTACAGGGCTGGGTTACTGTTACGGGGCTGGGTTACTGCTACAGGGCTGGGTTACTGTTACAGGGCTGGGTTACTGCTACAGGGCTGGGTTACTGTTACGGGGCTGGGTTACTGCTACAGGGCTGGGTTACTGTTACAGGGCTGGGTTACTGCTACAGGGCTGGGTTACTGTTACAGGGCTGGGTTACTGGTACAGGGCTGGGTTACTGTTACAGGGCTGGGTTACTGTTACAGGGCTGGGTTACTGTTACAGGGCTGGGTTACTGCTACAGGGCTGGGTTACTGTTACAGGGCTGGGTTACTGTTACAGGGCTGGGTTACTGTTACGGGGCTGGGTTACTGCTACAGGGCTGGGTTACTGTTACGGGGCTGGGTTACTGCTACAGGGCTGGGTTACTGCTACAGGGCTGGGTTACTGCTACAGGGCTGGGTTACTGTTACAGGGCTGGTTACTGTTACAGGGCTGGGTTACTGGTACAGGGCTGGGTTACTGTTACAGGGCTGGGTTACTGTTACAGGGCTGGGTTACTGCTACAGGGCTGGTTGACTGCTACAGGGCTGGGTTACTGCTACAGGGCTGGGTTACTGCTACAGGGCTGGGTTACTGTTACAGGGCTGGGTTACTGTTACAGGGCTGGGTTACTGTTACAGGGCTGGGTTACCGCTACAGGGCTGGGTTACTGTTACAGGGCTGGGTTACTGCTACAGGGCTGGGTTACTGTTACAGGGCTGGGTTACTGGTACAGGGCTGGGTTACTGCTACAGGGCTGGGTTACTGGTACAGGGCTGGGTTACTGCTACAGGGCTGGGTTACTGCTACAGGGCTGGGTTACTGTTACAGGGCTGGGTTACTGGTACAGGGCTGGGTTACTGCTACAGGGCTGGGTTACTGTTACAGGGCTGGGTTACTGGTACAGGGCTGGGTTACTGTTACAGTGCTGGGTTACTGGTACAGGGCTGGGTTACTGTTACAGGGCTGGGTTACTGTTACAGGGCTGGGTTACTGTTATAGGGCTGGGTTACTGCTACAGGGCTGGGTTACTGCTACAGGGCTGGTTGACTGCTACAGGGCTGGGTTACTGTTACAGTGCAGGGTTACTGCTACAGGGCTGGTTGACTGTTACAGTGCATGGTTACTGTTACAGGGCTGGTTGACTGCTACAGGGCTGGGCTACTGTTACAGTGCTGGGTTACTGCTACAGGGCTGGGTTACTGCTACAGGGCTGGGTTACTGCTACAGGGCTGGGTTACTGCTACAGGGCTGGGTTACTGTTACAGGGCTGGGTTACTGTTACAGGGCTGGTTGACTGCTACAGGGCTGGGTTACTGCTACAGGGCTGGGTTACTGCTACAGGGCTGGGTTACTGTTACAGGGCAGGGTTACTGTTACAGGGCTAGGTTACTGCTACAGGGCTGGGTTACTGCTACAGGGCTGGGTTACTGCTACAGGGTTGGTTGACTGCTACAAGGCTGGGTTTTTGCTACAGGGCTGGTTGACTGCTACAGGGCTCGTCTGGGTTACTGCTACAGGGCTGGGTTCCTGCTACAGGGCTGGTTGACTGCTACATGGCTGGGTTATTGCTACAGGGTTGGTTGACTGCTACAGGGCTGGGTTACTGCTACAGGGTTGGTTGACTGCTACAGGGATGGGTTATTGCTACAGGGCTGGTTGACTGCTACAGGGCTCGTCTGGGTTACTGCTACAGTGCTGGGTTCCTGCTACAGGGCTGGTTGACTGCTACAGGGCTGGGTTATTGCTACAGGGCTGTTTGACTGCTACAGGGCTTGGCTGGGTTACTGCTACAGGGCTGGGTTACTGTTACGGGCCGGGTTACTGCTACAGGGCTGGGTTACTGTTACAGGGCTGGGTTACTGCTACAGGGCTGGGTTACTGTTACAGTGCAGGGTTACTGTTACAGGCCTGGGTTACTTCTACAGGGCTGGGTTACTGCTACAGGGCTGGTTGACTGCTACAGGGCTGGGTTACTGCTAGAGGGCTGGGTTACTGTTACAGTGCAGGGTTACTGTTACAGGGCTGGGTTACTGCTACAGGGCTGGGTTACTGCTACAGGGCTGGGTTACTGTTACAGGGCTGGGTTACTGTTACAGGGCTGGGTTACTGGTACAGGGCTGGGTTACTGCTACAGGGCTGGGTTACTGCTACAGGGCTGGGTTACTGTTACAGGGCTGGGTTACTGCTACAGGGCTGGGTTACTGCTACAGGGCTGGGTTACTGCTACAGGGCTGGGTTACTGTTACAGGGCTGGGTTACTGCTACAGGGCTGGGTTACTGCTACAGGGCTGGGTTACTGCTACAGGGCTGGGTTACTGCTACAGGATTGGTTGACTGCTACAGGGCTGGGTTATTGCTACAGGGCTGGTTGACTGCTACAGGGCTTGGCTGGGTTACTGCTACAGGGCTGGGTTACTGTTACAGGGCTGGGTTACTGTTACAGGGCTGGGTTACTGCTACAGGGCTGGGTTACTGGTACAGGGCTGGGTTACTGGTACAGGGCTGGGTTACTGCTACAGAGCTTGGTTACTGCTACAGGGTTGGTTGACTGCTACAGGGCTGGGTTATTGCTACAGGGCTGGTTGACTGCTACAGGGCTCGTCTGGGTTACTGCTACAGGGCTGGGTTACTGCTACAGGGCTGGTTGACTGCTACAGGGCTTGGCTGGGTTACTGCTACAGGGCTGGGTTACTGTTACGGGGCTGGGTTACTGCTACAGGGCTGGGTTACTGTTACAGGGCTGGGTTACTGCTACAGGGCTGGGTTACTGCTACAGGGCTGGGTTACTGTTACAGGGCTGGGTTACTGCTACAGGGCTGGGTTACTGCTACAGGGTTGGTTGACTGCTACAGGGCTGGGTTATTGCTACAGGGCTGGTTGACTGCTACAGGGCTTGGCTGGGTTACTGTTACAGGGCTGGGTTACTGTTACAGGGCTGGGTTACTGCTACAGGGCTGGGTTACTGGTACAGGGCTGGGTTACTGTTACAGGCCTGGGTTACTTCTACAGGGCTGGGTTACTGCTACAGGGCTGGTTGACTGCTACAGGGCTGGGTTACTGCTACAGGGCTGGGTTACTGTTACAGTGCAGGGTTACTGTTACAGGGCTGGGTTACTGCTACAGGGCTGGGTTACTGCTACAGGGCTGGGTTACTGTTACAAGGCTGGGTTACTGTTACAGGGCTGGGTTACTGGTACAGGGCTGGGTTACTGCTACAGGGCTGGGTTACTGCTACAGGGCTGGGTTACTGTTACAGGGCTGGGTTACTGCTACAGGGCTGGGTTACTGCTACAGGGCTGGGTTACTGCTACAGGGCTGGGTTACTGTTACAGGGCTGGGTTACTGCTACAGGGCTGGGTTACTGCTACAGGGCTGGGTTACTGCTACAGGGCTGGGTTACTGCTACAGGGCTGGGTTACTGCTACAGGGTTGGTTGACTGCTACAGGGCTGGGTTATTGCTACAGGGCTGGTTGACTGCTACAGGGCTTGGCTGGGTTACTGCTACAGGGCTGGGTTACTGTTACAGGGCTGGGTTACTGTTACAGGGCTGGGTTACTGCTACAGGGCTGGGTTACTGGTACAGGGCTGGGTTACTGCTACAGGGCTGGGTTACTGCTACAGAGCTCGGTTACTGCTACAGGGTTGGTTGACTGCTACAGGGCTGGGTTATTGCTACAGGGCTGGTTGACTGCTACAGGGCTCGTCTGGGTTACTGCTACAGGGCTGGGTTACTGCTACAGGGCTGGTTGACTGCTACAGGGCTTGGCTGGGTTACTGCTACAGGGCTGGGTTACTGTTACGGGGCTGGGTTACTGCTACAGGGCTGGGTTACTGTTACAGAGCTGGGTTACTGCTACAGGGCTGGGTTACTGCTACAGGGCTGGGTTACTGTTACAGGGCTGGGTTACTGCTACAGGGCTGGGTTACTGCTACAGGGTTGGTTGACTGCTACAGGGCTGGGTTATTGCTACAGGGCTGGTTGACTGCTACAGGGCTTGGCTGGGTTACTGTTACAGGGCTGGGTTACTGTTACAGGGCTGGGTTACTGCTACAGGGCTGGGTTACTGGTACAGGGCTGGGTTACTGGTACAGGGCTGGGTTACTGCTACAGGGTTGGTTGACTGCTACAGGGCTGGGTTATTGCTACAGGGCTGGTTGACTGCTACAGGGCTCGTCTGGGTTACTGCTACAGGGCTGGGTTACTGCTACAGGGCTGGTTGACTGCTACAGGGCTGGGTTATTGCTACAGGGCTGGTTGACTGCTACAGGGCTTGGCTGGGTTACTGCTACAGGGCTGGGTTACTGCTACAGGGCTGGTTGACTGCTACAGGGCTGGGTTACTGCTACAGGGCTGGGTTACTGCTACAGGGCTGGGTTACTGTTACGGGGCTGGGTTACTGCTACAGGGCTGGGTTACTGTTACAGGGCTGGGTTACTGCTACAGGGCTGGGTTACTGTTACAGGGCTGGGTTACTGCTTCAGGGCTGGGTTACTGTTACAGGGCTGGGTTATTGCTACAGGGCTGGTTGACTGCTACAGGGCTTGGCTGGGTTACTGCTACAGGGCTGGGTTACTGTTACGGGGCTGGGTTACTGCTACAGGGCTGGGTTACTGTTACAGGGCTGGGTTACTGCTACAGGGCTGGGTTACTGTTACGGGGCTGGGTTACTGCTACAGGGCTGGGTTACTGCTACAGGGCTGGGTTACTGCTACAGGGCTGGGTTACTGTTACAGGGCTGGGTTACTGGTACAGGGCTGGGTTACTGTTACAGGGCTGGGTTACTGTTACAGGGCTGGGTTACTGTTACAGGGCTGGGTTACTGCTACAGGGCTGGGTTACTGTTACAGGGCTGGGTTACTGTTACAGGGCTGGGTTACTGTTACGGGGCTGGGTTACTGCTACAGGGCTGGGTTACTGCTACAGGGCTGGGTTACTGCTACAGGGCTGGGCTGGGTTACTGCTACAGGGCTGGGTTACTGTTACAGGGCTGGGTTACTGCTACAGGGCTGGGTTACTGTTACAGGGCTGGGTTACTGTTACAGGGCTGGGTTACTGGTACAGGGCTGGGTTACTGCTACAGGGCTGGGTTACTGCTACAGGGCTGGGTTACTGTTACAGGGCTGGGTTACTGCTACAGGGCTGGGTTACTGCTACAGGGCTGGGTTACTGCTACAGGGCTGGGTTACTGTTACAGGGCTGGGTTACTGCTACAGGGCTGGGTTACTGCTACAGGGCTGGGTTACTGCTACAGGGCTGGGTTACTGCTACAGGGCTGGGTTACTGCTACAGGGTTGGTTGACTGCTACAGGGCTGGGTTATTGCTACAGGGCTGGTTGACTGCTACAGGGCTTGGCTGGGTTACTGCTACAGGGCTGGGTTACTGTTACAGGGCTGGGTTACTGTTACAGGGCTGGGTTACTGCTACAGGGCTGGGTTACTGGTACAGGGCTGGGTTACTGGTACAGGGCTGGGTTACTGCTACAGAGCTCGGTTACTGCTACAGGGTTGGTTGACTGCTACAGGGCTGGGTTATTGCTACAGGGCTGGTTGACTGCTACAGGGCTCGTCTGGGTTACTGCTACAGGGCTGGGTTACTGCTACAGGGCTGGTTGACTGCTACAGGGCTGGGTTATTGCTACAGGGCTGGGTTACTGGTACAGGGCTGGGTTACTGCTACAGGGCTGGGTTACTGTTACGGGGCTGGGTTACTGCTACAGGGCTGGGTTACTGTTACAGGGCTGGGTTACTGCTACAGGGCTGGGTTACTGCTACAGGGCTGGGTTACTGTTACAGGGCTGGGTTACTGCTACAGGGCTGGGTTACTGCTACAGGGTTGGTTGACTGCTACAGGGCTGGGTTATTGCTAAGGGCTGGTTGACTGCTACAGGGCTTGGCTGGGTTACTGTTACAGGGCTGGGTTACTGTTACAGGGCTGGGTTACTGCTACAGGGCTGGGTTACTGGTACAGGGCTGGGTTACTGGTACAGGGCTGGGTTACTGCTACAGAGCTCGGTTACTGCTACAGGGTTGGTTGACTGCTACAGGGCTGGGTTATTGCTACAGGGCTGGTTGACTGCTACAGGGCTCGTCTGGGTTACTTCTACAGGGCTGGGTTACTGCTACAGGGCTGGTTGACTGCTACAGCGCTGGGTTATTGCTACAGGGCTGGTTGACTGCTACAGGGCTTGGCTGGGTTACTGCTACAGGGCTGGGTTACTGCTACAGGGCTGGTTGACTGCTACAGGGCTGGGTTACTGCTACAGGGCTGGGTTACTGCTACAGGGCTGGGTTACTGTTACGGGGCTGGGTTACTGCTACAGGGCTGGGTTACTGTTACAGGGCTGGGTTACTGCTACAGGGCTGGGTTACTGTTACAGGGCTGGGTTACTGCTACAGGGCTGGGTTACTGTTACAGGGCCGGGTTATTGCTACAGGGCTGGTTGACTGCTACAGGGCTTGGCTGGGTTACTGCTACAGGGCTGGGTTACTGTTACGGGGCTGGGTTACTGCTACAGGGCTGGGTTACTGTTACAGGGCTGGGTTACTGCTACAGGGCTGGGTTACTGTTACGGGGCTGGGTTACTGCTACAGGGCTGGGTTACTGCTACAGGGCTGGGTTACTGCTACAGGGCTGGGTTACTGTTACAGGGCTGGGTTACTGGTACAGGGCTGGGTTACTGTTACAGGGCTGGGTTACTGTTACAGGGCTGGGTTACTGTTACAGGGCTGGGTTACTGCTACAGGGCTGGGTTACTGTTACAGGGCTGGGTTACTGTTACAGGGCTGGGTTACTGTTACGGGGCTGGGTTACTGCTACAGGGCTGGGTTACTGTTACGGGGCTGGGTTACTGCTACAGGGCTGGGTTACTGCTACAGGGCTGGGTTACTGCTACAGGGCTGGGTTACTGTTACAGGGCTGGTTACTGTTACAGGGCTGGGTTACTGGTACAGGGCTGGGTTACTGTTACAGGGCTGGGTTACTGTTACAGGGCTGGGTTACTGCTACAGGGCTGGTTGACTGCTACAGGGCTGGGTTACTGCTACAGGGCTGGGTTACTGCTACAGGGCTGGGTTACTGTTACAGGGCTGGGTTACTGTTACAGGGCTGGGTTACTGTTACAGGGCTGGGTTACTGCTACAGGGCTGGGTTACTGTTACAGGGCTGGGTTACTGCTACAGGGCTGGGTTACTGTTACAGGGCTGGGTTACTGGTACAGGGCTGGGTTACTGCTACAGGGCTGGGTTACTGGTACAGGGCTGGTTGACTGCTACATGGCTGGGTTATTGCTACAGGGTTGGTTGACTGCTACAGGGCTGGGTTACTGCTACAGGGTTGGTTGACTGCTACAGGGATGGGTTATTGCTACAGGGCTGGTTGACTGCTACAGGGCTCGTCTGGGTTACTGCTACAGTGCTGGGTTCCTGCTACAGGGCTGGTTGACTGCTACAGGGCTGGGTTATTGCTACAGGGCTGTTTGACTGCTACAGGGCTTGGCTGGGTTACTGCTACAGGGCTGGGTTACTGTTACGGGCCGGGTTACTGCTACAGGGCTGGGTTACTGTTACAGGGCTGGGTTACTGCTACAGGGCTGGGTTACTGTTACAGTGCAGGGTTACTGTTACAGGCCTGGGTTACTTCTACAGGGCTGGGTTACTGCTACAGGGCTGGTTGACTGCTACAGGGCTGGGTTACTGCTAGAGGGCTGGGTTACTGTTACAGTGCAGGGTTACTGTTACAGGGCTGGGTTACTGCTACAGGGCTGGGTTACTGCTACAGGGCTGGGTTACTGTTACAGGGCTGGGTTACTGTTACAGGGCTGGGTTACTGGTACAGGGCTGGGTTACTGCTACAGGGCTGGGTTACTGCTACAGGGCTGGGTTACTGTTACAGGGCTGGGTTACTGCTACAGGGCTGGGTTACTGCTACAGGGCTGGGTTACTGCTACAGGGCTGGGTTACTGTTACAGGGCTGGGTTACTGCTACAGGGCTGGGTTACTGCTACAGGGCTGGGTTACTGCTACAGGGCTGGGTTACTGCTACAGGGCTGGGTTACTGCTACAGGGTTGGTTGACTGCTACAGGGCTGG
The DNA here is from genome assembly GCF_045679555.1 of Salvelinus alpinus. Lineage (NCBI taxonomy): Eukaryota > Metazoa > Chordata > Actinopteri > Salmoniformes > Salmonidae > Salvelinus > Salvelinus alpinus. The sequence goes on along the minus strand of NC_092115.1, from coordinate 5,786,779 downwards.
GTTATTGCTACAGGGCTGGTTGACTGCTACAGGGCTTGGCTGGGTTACTGCTACAGGGCTGGGTTACTGTTACAGGGCTGGGTTACTGTTACAGGGCTGGGTTACTGCTACAGGGCTGGGTTACTGGTACAGGGCTGGGTTACTGGTACAGGGCTGGGTTACTGCTACAGAGCTCGGTTACTGCTACAGGGTTGGTTGACTGCTACAGGGCTGGGTTATTGCTACAGGGCTGGTTGACTGCTACAGGGCTCGTCTGGGTTACTGCTACAGGGCTGGGTTACTGCTACAGGGCTGGTTGACTGCTACAGGGCTTGGCTGGGTTACTGCTACAGGGCTGGGTTACTGTTACGGGGCTGGGTTACTGCTACAGGGCTGGGTTACTGTTACAGGGCTGGGTTACTGCTACAGGGCTGGGTTACTGCTACAGGGCTGGGTTACTGTTACAGGGCTGGGTTACTGCTACAGGGCTGGGTTACTGCTACAGGGTTGGTTGACTGCTACAGGGCTGGGTTATTGCTACAGGGCTGGTTGACTGCTACAGGGCTTGGCTGGGTTACTGTTACAGGGCTGGGTTACTGTTACAGGGCTGGGTTACTGCTACAGGGCTGGGTTACTGGTACAGGGCTGGGTTACTGTTACAGGCCTGGGTTACTTCTACAGGGCTGGGTTACTGCTACAGGGCTGGTTGACTGCTACAGGGCTGGGTTACTGCTACAGGGCTGGGTTACTGTTACAGTGCAGGGTTACTGTTACAGGGCTGGGTTACTGCTACAGGGCTGGGTTACTGCTACAGGGCTGGGTTACTGTTACAGGGCTGGGTTACTGTTACAGGGCTGGGTTACTGGTACAGGGCTGGGTTACTGCTACAGGGCTGGGTTACTGCTACAGGGCTGGGTTACTGTTACAGGGCTGGGTTACTGCTACAGGGCTGGGTTACTGCTACAGGGCTGGGTTACTGCTACAGGGCTGGGTTACTGTTACAGGGCTGGGTTACTGCTACAGGGCTGGGTTACTGCTACAGGGCTGGGTTACTGCTACAGGGCTGGGTTACTGCTACAGGGCTGGGTTACTGCTACATGGTTGGTTGACTGCTACAGGGCTGGGTTATTGCTACAGGGCTGGTTGACTGCTACAGGGCTTGGCTGGGTTACTGCTACAGGGCTGGGTTACTGTTACAGGGCTGGGTTACTGTTACAGGGCTGGGTTACTGCTACAGGGCTGGGTTACTGGTACAGGGCTGGGTTACTGCTACAGGGCTGGGTTACTGCTACAGAGCTCGGTTACTGCTACAGGGTTGGTTGACTGCTACAGGGCTGGGTTATTGCTACAGGGCTGGTTGACTGCTACAGGGCTCGTCTGGGTTACTGCTACAGGGCTGGGTTACTGCTACAGGGCTGGTTGACTGCTACAGGGCTTGGCTGGGTTACTGCTACAGGGCTGGGTTACTGTTACGGGGCTGGGTTACTGCTACAGGGCTGGGTTACTGTTACAGGGCTGGGTTACTGCTACAGGGCTGGGTTACTGCTACAGGGCTGGGTTACTGTTACAGGGCTGGGTTACTGCTACAGGGCTGGGTTACTGCTACAGGGTTGGTTGACTGCTACAGGGCTGGGTTATTGCTACAGGGCTGGTTGACTGCTACAGGGCTTGGCTGGGTTACTGTTACAGGGCTGGGTTACTGTTACAGGGCTGGGTTACTGCTACAGGGCTGGGTTACTGGTACAGGGCTGGGTTACTGGTACAGGGCTGGGTTACTGCTACAGAGCTTGGTTACTGCTACAGGGTTGGTTGACTGCTACAGGGCTGGGTTATTGCTACAGGGCTGGTTGACTGCTACAGGGCTCGTCTGGGTTACTGCTACAGGGCTGGGTTACTGCTACAGGGCTGGTTGACTGCTACAGGGCTGGGTTATTGCTACAGGGCTGGTTGACTGCTACAGGGCTTGGCTGGGTTACTGCTACAGGGCTGGGTTACTGCTACAGGGCTGGTTGACTGCTACAGGGCTGGGTTACTGCTACAGGGCTGGGTTACTGCTACAGGGCTGGGTTACTGTTACGGGGCTGGGTTACTGCTACAGGGCTGGGTTACTGTTACAGGGCTGGGTTACTGCTACAGGGCTGGGTTACTGTTACAGGGCTGGGTTACTGCTACAGGGCTGGGTTACTGTTACAGGGCTGGGTTATTGCTACAGGGCTGGTTGACTGCTACAGGGCTTGGCTGGGTTACTGCTACAGGGCTGGGTTACTGTTACGGGGCTGGGTTACTGCTACAGGGCTGGGTTACTGTTACAGGGCTGGGTTACTGCTACAGGGCTGGGTTACTGTTACGGGGCTGGGTTACTGCTACAGGGCTGGGTTACTGCTACAGGGCTGGGTTACTGCTACAGGGCTGGGTTACTGTTACAGGGCTGGGTTACTGGTACAGGGCTGGGTTACTGTTACAGGGCTGGGTTACTGTTACAGGGCTGGGTTACTGTTACAGGGCTGGGTTACTGCTACAGGGCTGGGTTACTGTTACAGGGCTGGGTTACTGTTACAGGGCTGGGTTACTGTTACGGGGCTGGGTTACTGCTACAGGGCTGGGTTACTGCTACAGGGCTGGGTTACTGCTACAGGGCTGGGCTGGGTTACTGCTACAGGGCTGGGTTACTGTTACAGGGCTGGGTTACTGTTACAGGGCTGGGTTACTGCTACAGGGCTGGGTTACTGCTACAGGGCTGGGTTACTGCTACAGGGCTGGGTTACTGCTACAGGGCTGGGTTACTGCTACAGGGCTGGGCTGGGTTACTGCTACAGGGCTGGGCTGGGTTACTGGTACAGGGCTGGGTTACTGCTACAGGGCTGGGTTACTGCTGCAGGGCTGGTTCACTGCTACAAGGCTGAGTTACTGCTACAGGGCTGGGTTACTGCTACAGGGCTGGGCTGGGTTACTGCTAAAGGGCTGTGTTACTGCTACAGGGCTGGGTTACTGCTACAGGGCTGGGTTACTGCTACAGGGCTGGGCGTTTTACAGAGCAGGCCGCACCGGTCGGTCAGTTGTGGTGATGGGGATTGGTAGGAGGCAGGTTCAAAAACAACAGGGTTGTGGATCTTTCGGAGTTCAGCCTCATAGCCTCTCTATCCTCTCTATCCTCTCTATCCTCTCTATCCTCTCTATCCTCTCTATCCTCTATCCTCTCTATCCTCTCTATCCTCTCTATCCTCTCTATCCTCTCTATCCTCTCTATCCTCTATCCTCTCTATCCTCTCTATCCTCTCTATCCTCTCTATCCTCTCTATCCTCTCTATCCTCTCTATCCTCTATCCTCTCTATCCTCTCTATCCTCTCTATCCTCTCTCTGTCATCAAGTGGCACTTGGCCCTCTTCTCCTCTTCTCCTCTTCTCCTCCACCCCTCTCCTGCTCTCTACAAAGCAATGCTAAGCCGAGGCAAAGGAAGAGAGTTCAATGGTGACTTGAAGAGATCTCAGATTGTGGTTTGGAATGATAATGGGCCCGAAACAGGGTTCTTAAATAGTTAGCACACGTCTTAGAGAGGGAGGATAGACAGAGAGAGTGAAAGAGAGATTAGAAGAGGGAGAGAAAATAAAATAAAATAGGAGAGGAGAGGAGTCAGGGATAGTGAGAGATAGATCGAGAGAGGTAGATAAAGGAGGGGCAGAGAGACAGATATGTTAGAGACCTGGAGAAGGAGAGAGAAAACAGAGATGTTAGAGACCTGGAGAAGGAGAGAGAGAAAAGAGATGTTAGAGACCTGGAGAAGGAGATAGAGAACAGAGATGTTAGAGACCTGGAGAAGGAGAGAGAAAACAGAGATGTTAGAGACCTGGAGAAGGAGAGAGAGAACAGAGATGTTAGAGACCTGGAGAAGGAGATAGAGAACAGAGATGTTAGAGACCTGGAGAAGGAGATAGAGAACAGAGATGTTAGAGACCTGGAGAAGGAGATAGAGAACAGAGATGTTAGAGACCTGGAGAAGGAGAGAGAGAACAGAGATGTTAGAGACCTGGAGAAGGAGATAGAGAACAGAGATGTTAGAGACCTGGAGAAGGAGAGAGAGAACAGAGATGTTAGAGACCTGGAGAAGGAGATAGAGAACAGAGATGTTAGAGACCTGGAGAAGGAGAGAGAGAACAGAGATGTTAGAGACCTGGAGAAGGAGAGAGAGAACAGAGATGTTAGAGATCTGGAGAAGGAGAGAGAGAACAGAGATGTTAGAGACCTGGAGAACGAGAGAGAGAACAGAGATGTTAGAAACCTGGAGAACGAGAGAGAGAACAGAGATGTTAGAAACCTGAAGAAGGAGAGAGAGAACAGAGATGTTAGAGACCTGGAGAAGGAGAGAGAGAACAGAGATGTTAGAGACCTGGAGAAGGAGAGAGAGAACAGAGATGTTAGAGACCTGGAGAACGAGAGAGAGAACAGAGATGTTAGAAACCTGAAGAAGGAGATAGAGAACAGAGATGTTAGAGACCTGGAGAAGGAGAGAGAGAACAGAGATGTTAGAAACCTGAAGAAGGAGATAGAGAACAGAGATGTTAGAGACCTGGAGAAGGAGATAGAGAACAGAGATGTTAGAGACCTGGAGAAGGAGAGAGAGAACAGAGATGTTAGAAACCTGAAGAACGTGGTAGAGAACAGAGATGTTAGAGACCTGAAGAACGAGAGAGAGAACAGAGATGTTAGAAACCTGAAGAAGGAGATAGAGAACAGAGATGTTAGAGACCTGGAGAAGGAGATAGAGAACAGAGATGTTAGAGAGCTGGAGAAGGAGAGAGAGAACAGAGATGTTAGAAACCTGAAGAACGTGGTAGAGAACAGAGATGTTAGAGACCTGAAGAACGAGAGAGAGAACAGAGATGTTAGAAAGCTGGAGAACGAGAGAGTGAACAGAGATGTTAGAGACCTGGAGAACGAGAGAGAGAACAGAGGCAATGCGTGATAGAGGAAGGAGTTTACTCTCAGAATAAAGTTAGTTACTCATTCCAAAACTTTCTATGGTGAATTGGAGTACCGTGATCAATTATTACGATCACGATCAAAACATTCCATCTGGACCTTGACTAACTGAATCAGGTGTATTAGTGCAGGGCTGGAACGAAAGCCTGCACAGCAGGTATCTATCCAGGACTGAAGTTGAAGAACCATGTTACTGTGGTCTGGATGGTCTCAAACTATTTAGAAAGAGGAGCCCACAACAAGCCAGAAACTGTTGTCAACATCTGTCAGTGGCGGATACAGTGGGAGTCAACTGCTCATGGGGTCACAGAAGTTGGGAGTTTTAAACTAGGGTATTTAATGGGGTCTCAGAGGTTGGTAGTATTAAACTAGGGTATTTAGTGGGGTCTCAGAGGTTGGGAGTATTAAACTAGGGTATTTAATGGGGTCTCAGAGGTTGGTAGTATTGAAATAGGGTATTTAATGGGGTCTCAGAGGTTGGTAGTATTAAACTAGGGTATTTAGTGGGGTCTCAGAGGTTGGGAGTATTAAACTAGGGTATTTAATGGGGTCTCAGAGGTTGGTAGTATTAAACTAGGGTATGTAATGGGCTCTCAGAGGTTGATAGTATTAAACTAGTGTATTTAATGGGGTCTTAGAGGTTGGTAGTATTAAACTAGGGTATTTAATGGGGTCTCAGAGGTTGGTAGTATTAAACTAGGGTATTTAATGGGGTCTCAGAGGTTGATAGTATTAAACTAGGGTATTTAATCGGGTCTCAGAGGTTGGTAGTATTAAACTAGGGTATTTAGTGGGGTCTCAGAGGTTGGTAGTATTAAACTAGGGTATTTAGTGGGGTCTCAGAGGTTGGGAGTATCAAACTAGGGTATTTAATGGGGTCTCAGAGGTTGATAGTATTAAACTAGGGTATTTAATGGGGTCTCAGAGGTTGATAGTATTAAACTAAGGTATTTAATGGGGTCTCAGAGGTTGGTAGTATTAAACTTAATGGGGTCTCAGAGGTTGGTAGTATTAAACTAGGGTATTTAATGGGGTCTCAGAGGTTGGGAGTATTAAACTAGGGTATTTAATGGGGTCTCAGAGGTTGGTAGTATTAAACTAGGGTATTTAATGGGGTCTCAGAGGTTGGGAGTATTAAACTAGGGTATTTAATGGGGTCTCAGAGGTTGGTAGTATTAAACTAGGGTATTTAATGGGGTCTCAGAGGTTGGGAGTATTAAACTAGGGTATTTAATGGGGTCTCAGAGGTTGGTAGTATTAAACTAGGGTATTTAATGGGGTCTCAGAGGTTGGGAGTATTAAACTAGGGTATTTAATGGGGTCTCAGAGGTTGGGAGTATTAAACTAGGGTATTTAATGGGGTCTCAGAGGTTGGTAGTATTAAACTAGGGTATTTAATGGGGTCTCAGAGGTTGGTAGTATTAAACTAGGGTATTTAATGGGGTCTCAGAGGTTGGTAGTATTAAACTAGGGTATTTAATGGGGTCTCAGAGGTTGGTAGTATTAAACTAGGGTATTTAATGGGGTCTCAGAGGTTGGTAGTATTAAACTAGGGTATTTAATGTGGTCTCAGAGGTTGATAGTATTAAACTAGGGTATTTAATGGGGTCTCAGAGGTTGGTAGCATTAAACTAGGGTATTTAATGGGGTCTCAGAGGTTGGTAGTATTAAACTAGGGTATTTAATGGGGTCTCAGAGGTTGGTAGCATTAAACTAGGGTATTTAATGGGGTCTCAGAGGTTGGGAGAATTAAACTAGGGTATTTAATGGGGTCTCAGAGGTTGGTAGTATTAAACTAGGGTATTTTGTGGGGTCTCAGAGGTTGGTAGTATTAAACTAGGGTATTTAATGGGGTCTCAGAGGTTGGGAGTATTAAACTAGGGTATTTAATGGGGTCTCAGAGGTTGGGAGTATTAAACTAGGGTATTTAATGGGGTCTCAGAGGTTGGGAGTATTAAACTAGGGTATTTAATGGGGTCTCAGAGGTTGGTAGTATTAAACTAGGGTATTTAATGGGGTCTCAGAGGTTGGTAGTATTAAACTAGGGTATTTAATGGGGTCTCAGAGGTTGGTAGTATTAAACTAGGGTATTTAATGGGGTCTCAGAGGTTGGGAGTATTAAACTAGGGTATTTAATGGGGTCTCAGAGGTTGGGAGCATTAAACTAGGGTATTTAATGGGGTCTCAGAGGTTGGTAGTATTAAACTAGGGTATTTAATGGGGTCTCAGAGGTTGGTAGTATTAAACTAGGGTATTTAATGGGGTCTCAGAGGTTGGGAGTATTAAACTAGGGTATTTAATGGGGTCTCAGAGGTTGGGAGTATTAAACTAGGGTATTTAATGGGGTCTCAGAGGTTGGGAGTATTAAACTAGGGTATTTAATGGGGTCTCAGAGGTTGGGAGTATTAAACTAGGGTATTTAATGGGGTCTCAGAGGTTGGGAGTATTAAACTAGGGTATTTAATGGGGTCTCAGAGGTTGATAGTATTAAACTAGGGTATTTAATGGGGTCTCAGAGGTTGGGAGTATTAAACTAGGGTATTTAATGGGGTCTCAGAGGTTGATAGTATTAAACTAGGGTATTTAATGGGGTCTCAGAGATTTAATGGGGTCTCAGAGGTTGGGAGTATTAAACTAGGGTATTTAATGGGGTCTCAGAGGTTGGTAGCATTAAACTAGGTTGATAGTATTAAACTGGGGTACTCAATGAGGTCTGGGAGTGATTAAACTAGGGTATTTAATGGGGTCTCAGAGGTTGATAGTATTAAACTAGGGTATTTAATGGGGTCTCAGAGGTTGGGAGTTTTAAACTAGGGTATTTAATGGGGTCTCAGAGGTTGGTAGCATTAAACATTTTAGGGTATTTAGTGGGGTCTCAGAGGTTGGGAGTATTAAACTAGGGTATTTAATGGGGTCTCAGAGGTTGGTAGTATTGAAATAGGGTATTTAATGGGGTCTCAGAGGTTGGTAGTATTAAACTAGGGTATTTAATGGGGTCTCAGAGGTTGGGAGTATTAAACTAGGGTATTTAATGGGGTCTCAGAGGTTGATAGTATTAAACTAGGGTATTTAATGGGGTCTCAGAGGTTGGGAGTATTAAACTAGGGTATTTAATGGGGTCTCAGAGGTTGGTAGTATTAAACTAGGGTATTTAATGGGGTCTCAGAGGTTGATAGTATTAAACTAGGGTATTTAATGGGGTCTCAGAGGTTGGTAGTATTAAACTAGGGTATTTAATGGGGTCTCAGAGGTTGGGAGTATTAAACTAGGGTATTTAATGGGGTCTCAGAGGTTGGGAGTATTAAACTAGGGTATTTAATGGGGTCTCAGAGGTTGGTAGTATTAAACTAGGGTATTTAATGGGGTCTCAGAGGTTGGTAGCATTAAACTAGGGTATTTAATGGGGTCTCAGAGGTTGGTAGTATTAAACTAGGGTATTTAATGGGGTCTCAGAGGTTGGTAGTATTAAACTAGTGTATTTAATGGGGTCTCAGAGGTTGGTAGTATTTAACTAGGGTATTTTCAGAGGTTGGTAGTATTAAACTAGGGTATTTAATGGGGTCTCAGAGGTTGGTAGTATTAAACTAGGGTATTTAATGGGGTCTCAGAGGTTGGGAGTATTAAACTAGGGTATTTAATGGGGTCTCAGAGGTTGGTAGTATTAAACTAGGGTATTTAATGGGGTCTCAGAGGTTGGGAGTATTAAACTAGGGTATTTAATGGGGTCTCAGAGGTTGGTAGTATTAAACTAGGGTATTTAATGGGGTCTCAGAGGTTGGTAGTATTAAACTAGGGTATTTAATGGGGTCACAGAGGTTGGGAGTTTTAAACTAGGGTATTTAATGGGGTCTCAGAGGTTGGGAGTTTTAAACTAGGGTATTTAATGGGGTCTCAGAGGTTGGTAGCATTAAACTAGGGTATTTAATGGGGTCTCAGAGGTTGGTAGTATTAAACTAGGGTATTTAATGGGGTCTCAGAGGTTGGGAGTATTAAACTAGGGTATTTAATGGGGTCTCAGAGGTTGGGAGTATTAAACTAGGGTATTTAATGGGGTCTCAGAGGTTGGGAGTATTAAACTAGGGTATTTAATGGGGTCTCAGAGGTTGGGAGTATTAAACTAGGGTATTTAATGGGGTCTCAGAGGTTGGTAGTATTAAACTAAGGTATTTAATGGGGTCTCAGAGGTTGGGAGTATTAAACTAGGGTATTTAATGGGGTCTCAGAGGTTGATAGTATTAAACTAGGGTATTTAATGGGGTCTCAGAGGTTGGGAGTATTAAACTAGGGTATTTAATGGGGTCTCAGAGGTTGATAGTATTAAACTAGGGTATTTAATGGGGTCTCAGAGGTTGGGAGTTTTAAACTAGGGTATTTAATGGGGTTTCAGAGGTTGGTAGCATTAAACTAGGGTATTTAATGGGGTCTCAGAGGTTGATAGTATTAAACTAGGGTATTTAATGGGGTCTCAGAGGTTGGGAGTTTTAAACTAGGGTATTTAATGGGGTCTCAGAGGTTGATAGTATTAAACTAGGGTATTTAATGGGGTCTCAGAGGTTGGGAGTATTAAACTAGGGTATTTAATGGGGTCTCAGAGGTTGATAGTATTAAACTAGGGTATTTAATGGGGTCTCAGAGGTTGGGAGTTTTAAACTAGGGTATTTAATGGGGTCTCAGAGGTTGGTAGCATTAAACTAGGGTATTTAATGGGGTCTCAGAGGTTGGTAGTATTAAACTAGGGTATTTAATGGGGTCTCAGAGGTTGGGAGTATTAAACTAGGGTATTTAATGGGGTCTCAGAGGTTGGGAGTATTAAACTAGGGTATTTAATGGGGTCTCAGAGGTTGGGAGTATTAAACTAGGGTATTTAATGGGGTCTCAGAGGTTGGGAGTATTAAACTAGGGTATTTAATGGGGTCTCAGAGGTTGGTAGTATTAAACTAAGGTATTTAATGGGGTCTCAGAGGTTGGGAGTATTAAACTAGGGTATTTAATGGGGTCTCAGAGGTTGATAGTATTAAACTAGGGTATTTAATGGGGTCTCAGAGGTTGGGAGTATTAAACTAGGGTATTTAATGGGGTCTCAGAGGTTGATAGTATTAAACTAGGGTATTTAATGGGGTCTCAGAGGTTGGGAGTTTTAAACTAGGGTATTTAATGGGGTTTCAGAGGTTGGTAGCATTAAACTAGGGTATTTAATGGGGTCTCAGAGGTTGATAGTATTAAACTAGGGTATTTAATGGGGTCTCAGAGGTTGGGAGTTTTAAACTAGGGTATTTAATGGGGTCTCAGAGGTTGATAGTATTAAACTAGGGTATTTAATGGGGTCTCAGAGGTTGGGAGTATTAAACTAGGGTATTTAATGGGGTCTCAGAGGTTGATAGTATTAAACTAGGGTATTTAATGGGGTCTCAGAGGTTGGGAGTTTTAAACTAGGGTATTTAATGGGGTCTCAGAGGTTGGGAGTATTAAACTAGGGTATTTAATGGGGTCTCAGAGGTTGGGAGTATTAAACTAGGGTATTTAATGGGGTCTCAGAGGTTGGTAGTATTAAACTAGGGTATTTAATGGGGTCTCAGAGGTTGGTAGTATTAAACTAGGGTATTTAATGGGGTCTCAGAGGTTGGTAGTATTAAACTAGGGTATTTAATGGGGTCTCAGAGGTTGGTAGTATTAAACTAGGGTATTTAATGGGGTCTCAGAGGTTGGTAGTATTTAACTAGGGTATTTTCAGAGGTTGGTAGTATTAAACTAGGGTATTTAATGGGGTCTCAGAGGTTGGTAGTATTAAACTAGGGTATTTCATGGGGTCTCAGAGGTTGGGAGTATTAAACTAGGGTATTTAATGGGGTCTCAGAGGTTGGTAGTATTAAACTAGGGTATTTAATGGGGTCTCAGAGGTTGGGAGTATTAAACTAGGGTATTTAATGGGGTCTCAGAGGTTGGTAGTATTAAACTAGGGTATTTAATGGGGTCTCAGAGGTTGGTAGTATTAAACTAGGGTATTTAATGGGGTCACAGAGGTTGGGAGTATTAAACTAAGGTATTTAATGGGGTCTCAGAGGTTGGTAGTATTAAACTAGGGTATTTAATGGGGTCTCAGAGGTTGGTAGTATTAAACTAGGGTATTTAATGGGGTCTCAGAGGTTGGTAGTATTAAACTAGGGTATTTAATGGGGTCTCAGAGGTTGATAGTATTAAACTAGGGTATTTAATGGGGTCTCAGAGGTTGGGAGTATTAAACTAGGGTATTTAATGGGGTTTCAGAGGTTGGTAGCATTAAACTAGGGTATTTAATGGGGTCTCAGAGGTTGATAGTATTAAACTAGGGTATTTAATGGGGTCTCAGGAGGTTGGGAGTTTTAAACTAGGGTATTTAATGGGGTCTCAGAGGTTGATAGTATTAAACTAGGGTATTTAATGGGGTCTCAGAGGTTGGGAGTATTAAACTAGGGTATTTAATGGGGTCTCAGAGGTTGATAGTATTAAACTAGGGTATTTAATGGGGTCTCAGAGGTTGGGAGTTTTAAACTAGGGTATTTAATGGGGTCTCAGAGGTTGGGAGTATTAAACTAGGGTATTTAATGGGGTCTCAGAGGTTGGGAGTATTAAACTAGGGTATTTAATGGGGTCTCAGAGGTTGGTAGCATTAAACTAGGGTATTTAATGGGGTCTCAGAGGTTGGTAGCATTAAACTAGGGTATTTAATGGGGTCTCAGAGGTTGGGAGTATTAAACTAGGGTATTTAATGGGGTCTCAGAGGTTGATAGTATTAAACTAGGGTATTTAATGGGGTCTCAGAGGTTGGTAGTATTAAACTAGGGTATTTAATGTGGTCTCAGAGGTTGATAGTATTAAACTAGGGTATTTAATGGGGTCTCAGAGGTTGATAGTATTAAACTAGGGTATTTAATGGGGTCTCAGAGGTTGGTAGTATTAAACTAGGGTATTTAATGGGGTCTCAGAGGTTGGTAGTATTAAACTAGGGTATGTAATGGGGTCTCAGAAGTTGATAGTATTAAACTAGTGTATTTAATGGGGTCTTAGAGGTTGGTAGTATTAAACTAGGGTATTTAATGGGGTCTCAGAGGTTGGTAGTATTAAACTAGGGTATTTAATGGGGTCCCAGAGGTTGGGAGTATTAAACTAGGGTATTTAATGGGGTCTCAGAGGTTGGTAGTATTAAACTAGGGTATTTAATGGGGTCTCAGAGGTTGGGAGTATTAAACTAGGGTATTTAATGGGGTCTCAGAGGTTGGTAGTATTAAACTAGGGTATTTAATGGGGTCTCAGAGGTTGGGAGTATTAAACTAGGGTATTTAATGGGGTCTCAGAGGTTGGGAGTATTAAACTAAGGTATTTAATGGGGTCTCAGAGGTTGGTAGTATTAAACTAGGGTATTTAATGGGGTCTCAGAGGTTGGTAGTATTAAACTAGGGTATTTAATGGGGTCTCAGAGGTTGGTAGTATTAAACTAGGGTATTTAATGGGGTCTCAGAGGTTGATAGTATTAAACTAGGGTATTTAATGGGGTCTCAGAGGTTGGTAGTATTAAACTAGGGTATTTAATGTGGTCTCAGAGGTTGATAGTATTAAACTAGGGTATTTAATGGGGTCTCAGAGGTTGGTAGCATTAAACTAGGGTATTTAATGGGGTCTCAGAGGTTGGTAGTATTAAACTAGGGTATTTAATGGGGTCTCAGAGGTTGGTAGCATTAAACTAGGGTATTTAATGGGGTCTCAGAGGTTGGGAGAATTAAACTAGGGTATTTAATGGGGTCTCAGAGGTTGGTAGTATTAAACTAGGGTATTTTGTGGGGTCTCAGAGGTTGGTAGTATTAAACTAGGGTATTTAGTGGGGTCTCAGAGGTTGGGAGTATTAAACTAGGGTATTTAATGGGGTCTCAGAGGTTGGGAGTATTAAACTAGGGTATTTAATGGGGTCTCAGAGGTTGGGAGTATTAAACTAGGGTATTTAATGGGGTCTCAGAGGTTGGTAGTATTAAACTAGGGTATTTAATGGGGTCTCAGAGGTTGGTAGCATTAAACTAGGGTATTTAATGGGGTCTCAGAGGTTGGTAGTATTAAACTAGGGTATTTAATGGGGTCTCAGAGGTTGGTAGCATTAAACTAGGGTATTTAATGGGGTCTCAGAGGTTGGGAGAATTAAACTAGGGTATTTAATGGGGTCTCAGAGGTTGGTAGCATTAAACTAGGGTATTTAGTGGGGTCTCAGAGGTTGGTAGTATTAAACTAGGGTATTTAATGGGGTCTCAGAGGTTGATAGTATTAAACTAGAGTATTTAATGGGGTCTCAGAGGTTGGTAGTATTAAACTAGGGTATTTAATGTGGTCTCAGAGGTTGATAGTATTAAACTAGGGTATTTAATGGGGTCTCAGAGGTTGGTAGCATTAAACTAGGGTATTTAATGGGGTCTCAGAGGTTGGTAGTATTAAACTAGGGTATTTAATGGGGTCTCAGAGGTTGGTAGCATTAAACTAGGGTATTTAATGGGGTCTCAGAGGTTGGGAGAATTAAACTAGGGTATTTAATGGGGTCTCAGAGGTTGGTAGTATTAAACTAGGGTATTTTGTGGGGTCTCAGAGGTTGGTAGTATTAAACTAGGGTATTTAGTGGGGTCTCAGAGGTTGGGAGTATTAAACTAGGGTATTTAATGGGGTCTCAGAGGTTGGGAGTATTAAACTAGGGTATTTAATGGGGTCTCAGAGGTTGGGAGTATTAAACTAGGGTATTTAATGGGGTCTCAGAGGTTGGTAGTATTAAACTAGGGTATTTAATGGGGTCTCAGAGGTTGGTAGCATTAAACTAGGTTATTTAATGGGGTCTCAGAGGTTGGTAGTATTAAACTAGGGTATTTAATGGGGTCTCAGAGGTTGGTAGCATTAAACTAGGGTATTTAATGGGGTCTCAGAGGTTGGGAGAATTAAACTAGGGTATTTAATGGGGTCTCAGAGGTTGGTAGTATTAAACTAGGGTATTTTGTGGGGTCTCAGAGGTTGGTAGTATTAAACTAGGGTATTTAGTGGGGTCTCAGAGGTTGGGAGTATTAAACTAGGGTATTTAATGGGGTCTCAGAGGTTGGGAGTATTAAACTAGGGTATTTAATGGGGTCTCAGAGGTTGGGAGTATTAAACTAGGGTATTTAATGGGGTCTCAGAGGTTGGGAGTATTAAACTAGGGTATTTAATGGGGTCTCAGAGGTTCGGAGTATTAAACTAGGGTATTTAATGGGGTCTCAGAGGTTGGTAGTATTAAACTAGGGTATTTAATGGGGTCTCAGAGGTTGGGAGTATTAAACTAGGGTATTTAATGGGGTCTCAGAGGTTGGTAGTATTAAACTAGGGTATTTAAAGGGGTCTCAGAGGTTGGTAGTATTAAACTAGGGTATTTAATGGGGTCTCAGAGGTTGGGAGTATTAAACTAGGGTATTTAATGGGGTCTCAGAGGTTGGGAGTATTAAACTAGGGTATTTAATGGGGTCTCAGAGGTTGGTAGTATTAAACTAGGGTATTTAATGGGGTCTCAGAGGTTGGGAGTATTAAACTAGGGTATTTAATGGGGTCTCAGAGGTTGGGAGTATTAAACTAGGGTATTTAATGGGGTCTCAGAGGTTGGTAGCATTAAACTAGGGTATTTAATGGGGTCTCAGAGGTTGATAGTATTAAACTAGGGTATTTAATGGGGTCTCAGAGGTTGGGAGTTTTAAACTAGGGTATTTAATGGGGTTTCAGAGGTTGGTAGCATTAAACTAGGGTATTTAATGGGGTCTCAGAGGTTGATAGTATTAAACTAGGGTATTTAATGGGGTCTCAGAGGTTGGGAGTTTTAAACTAGGGTATTTAATGGGGTCTCAGAGGTTGATAGTATTAAACTAGGGTATTTAATGGGGTCTCAGAGGTTGGGAGTATTAAACTAGGGTATTTAATGGGGTCTCAGAGGTTGATAGTATTAAACTAGGGTATTTAATGGGGTCTCAGAGGTTGGGAGTTTTAAACTAGGGTATTTAATGGGGTCTCAGAGGTTGGTAGCATTAAACTAGGGTATTTAATGGGGTCTCAGAGGTTGGTAGTATTAAACTAGGGTATTTAATGGGGTCTCAGAGGTTGGGAGTATTAAACTAGGGTATTTAATGGGGTCTCAGAGGTTGGGAGTATTAAACTAGGGTATTTAATGGGGTCTCAGAGGTTGGGAGTATTAAACTAGGGTATTTAATGGGGTCTCAGATGTTGGGAGTATTAAACTAGGGTATTTAATGGGGTCTCAGAGGTTGGTAGTATTAAACTAAGGTATTTAATGGGGTCTCAGAGGTTGGGAGTATTAAACTAGGGTATTTAATGGGGTCTCAGAGGTTTTTAGTATTAAACTAGGGTATTTAATGGGTTCTCAGAGGTTGGGAGTATTAAACTAGGGTATTTAATGGGGTCTCAGAGGTTGATAGTATTAAACTAGGGTATTTAATGGGGTTTCAGAGGTTGGTAGCATTAAACTAGGGTATTTAATGGGGTCTCAGAGGTTGATAGTATTAAACTAGGGTATTTAATGGGGTCTCAGAGGTTGGGAGTTTTAAACTAGGGTATTTAATGGGGTCTCAGAGGTTGATAGTATTAAACTAGGGTATTTAATGGGGTCTCAGAGGTTGGGAGTATTAAACTAGGGTATTTAATGGGGTCTCAGAGGTTGATAGTATTAAACTAGGGTATTTAATGGGGTCTCAGAGGTTGGGAGTTTTAAACTAGGGTATTTAATGGGGTCTCAGAGGTTGGGAGTATTAAACTAGGGTATTTAATGGGGTCTCAGAGGTTGGGAGTATTAAACTAGGGTATTTAATGGGGTCTCAGAGGTTGGTAGCATTAAACTAGGGTATTTAATGGGGTCTCAGAGGTTGGTAGCATTAAACTAGGGTATTTAATGGGGTCTCAGAGGTTGGGAGTATTAAACTAGGGTATTTAATGGGGTCTCAGAGGTTGATAGAATTAAACTAGGGTATTTAATGGGGTCTCAGACGTTGGTAGTATTAAACTAGGGTATTTAATGTGGTCTCAGAGGTTGATAGTATTAAACTAGGGTATTTAATGGGGTCTCAGAGGTTGATAGTATTAAACTAGGGTATTTAATGGGGTCTCAGAGGTTGGTAGTATTAAACTAGGGTATTTAATGGGGTCTCAGAGGTTGGTAGTATTAAACTAGGGTATGTAATGGGGTCTCAGAGGTTGATAGTATTAAACTAGTGTATTTAATGGGGTCTTAGAGGTTGGTAGTATTAAACTAGGGTATTTAATGGGGTCTCAGAGGTTGGTAGTATTAAACTAGGGTATTTAATGGGGTCCCAGAGGTTGGGAGTATTAAACTAGGGTATTTAATGGGGTCTCAGAGGTTGGTAGTATTAAACTAGGGTATTTAATGGGGTCTCAGAGGTTGGGAGTATTAAACTAGGGTATTTAATGGGGTCTCAGAGGTTGGTAGTATTAAACTAGGGTATTTAATGGGGTCTCAGAGGTTGGGAGTATTAAACTAGGGTATTTAATGGGGTCTCAGAGGTTGGGAGTATTAAACTAAGGTATTTAATGGGGTCTCAGAGGTTGGTAGTATTAAACTAGGGTATTTAATGGGGTCTCAGAGGTTGGTAGTATTAAACTAGGGTATTTAATGGGGTCTCAGAGGTTGGTAGTATTAAACTAGGGTATTTAATGGGGTCTCAGAGGTTGATAGTATTAAACTAGGGTATTTAATGGGGTCTCAGAGGTTGGTAGTATTAAACTAGGGTATTTAATGGGGTTTCAGAGGTTGGTAGCATTAAACTAGGGTATTTAATGGGGTCTCAGAGGTTGATAGTATTAAACTAGGGTATTTAATGGGGTCTCAGGAGGTTGGGAGTTTTAAACTAGGGTATTTAATGGGGTCTCAGAGGTTGATAGTATTAAACTAGGGTATTTAATGGGGTCTCAGAGGTTGGGAGTATTAAACTAGGGTATTTAATGGGGTCTCAGAGGTTGATAGTATTAAACTAGGGTATTTAATGGGGTCTCAGAGGTTGGGAGTTTTAAACTAGGGTATTTAATGGGGTCTCAGAGGTTGGGAGTATTAAACTAGGGTATTTAATGGGGTCTCAGAGGTTGGGAGTATTAAACTAGGGTATTTAATGGGGTCTCAGAGGTTGGTAGCATTAAACTAGGGTATTTAATGAGGTCTCAGAGGTTGGTAGCATTAAACTAGGGTATTTAATGGGGTCTCAGAGGTTGGGAGTATTAAACTAGGGTATTTAATGGGGTCTCAGAGGTTGATAGTATTAAACTAGGGTATTTAATGGGGTCTCAGAGGTTGGTAGTATTAAACTAGGGTATTTAATGTGGTCTCAGAGGTTGGTAGTATTAAACTAGGGTATTTAATGGGGTCTCAGAGGTTGGTAGTATTAAACTAGGGTATTTAGTGGGGTCTCAGAGGTTGGTAGTATTAAACTAGGGTATTTAATGGGGTCTCAGAGGTTGATAGTATTAAACTAGAGTATTTAATGGGGTCTCAGAGGTTGGTAGTATTAAACTAGGGTATTTAATGTGGTCTCAGAGGTTGATAGTATTAAACTAGGGTATTTAATGGGGTCTCAGAGGTTGGTAGCATTAAACTAGGGTATTTAATGGGGTCTCAGAGGTTGGTAGTATTAAACTAGGGTATTTAATGGGGTCTCAGAGGTTGGTAGCATTAAACTAGGGTATTTAATGGGGTCTCAGAGGTTGGGAGAATTAAACTAGGGTATTTAATGGGGTCTCAGAGGTTGGTAGTATTAAACTAGGGTATTTTGTGGGGTCTCAGAGGTTGGTAGTATTAAACTAGGGTATTTAGTGGGGTCTCAGAGGTTGGGAGTATTAAACTAGGGTATTTAATGGGGTCTCAGAGGTTGGGAGTATTAAACTAGGGTATTTAATGGGGTCTCAGAGGTTGGGAGTATTAAACTAGGGTATTTAATGGGGTCTCAGAGGTTGGTAGTATTAAACTAGGGTATTTAATGGGGTCTCAGAGGTTGGTAGCATTAAACTAGGGTATTTAATGGGGTCTCAGAGGTTGGTAGTATTAAACTAGGGTATTTAATGGGGTCTCAGAGGTTGGTAGCATTAAACTAGGGTATTTAATGGGGTCTCAGAGGTTGGGAGAATTAAACTAGGGTATTTAATGGGGTCTCAGAGGTTGGTAGTATTAAACTAGGGTATTTTGTGGGGTCTCAGAGGTTGGTAGTATTAAACTAGGGTATTTAGTGGGGTCTCAGAGGTTGGGAGTATTAAACTAGGGTATTTAATGGGGTCTCAGAGGTTGGGAGTATTAAACTAGGGTATTTAATGGGGTCTCAGAGGTTGGGAGTATTAAACTAGGGTATTTAATGGGGTCTCAGAGGTTGGGAGTATTAAACTAGGGTATTTAATGGGGTCTCAGAGGTTGGGAGTATTAAACTAGGGTATTTAATGGGGTCTCAGAGGTTGGTAGTATTAAACTAGGGTATTTAGTGGGGTCTCAGAGGTTGGGAGTATTAAACTAGGGTATTTAATGGGGTCTCAGAGGTTGGTAGTATTAAACTAGGGTATTTAATGGGGTCTCAGAGGTTGGTAGTATTAAACTAGGGTATTTAATGGGGTCTCAGAGGTTGGGAGTATTAAACTAGGGTATTTAATGGGGTCTCAGAGGTTGGGAGTATTAAACTAGGGTATTTAATGGGGTCTCAGAGGTTGGTAGCATTAAACTAGGGTATTTAATGGGGTCTCAGAGGTTGGGAGTATTAAACTAGGGTATTTAATGGGGTCTCAGAGGTTGATAGTATTAAACTAAGGTATTTAATGGGGTCTCTGAGGTTGGTAGTATTAAACTAGGGTATTTAATGGGGTCACAGAAGTTGGGAGTTTTAAACTAGGGTATTTAATGGGGTCTCAGAGGTTGGTAGTATTAAACTAGGGTATTTAGTGGGGTCTCAGAGGTTGGGAGTATTAAACTAGGGTATTTAATGGGGTCTCAGAGGTTGGTAGTATTGAAATAGGGTATTTAATGGGGTCTCAGAGGTTGGTAGTATTAAACTAGGGTATTTAATGGGGTCTCAGAGGTTGGGAGTATTAAACTAGGGCATTTAATGGGGTCTCAGAGGTTGGTAGTATTGAAATAGGGTATTTAATGGGGTCTCAGAGGTTGGGAGTATTAAACTAGGGTATTTAATGGGGTCTCAGAGGTTGGGAGTATTAAACTAGGGCATTTAATGGGGTCTCAGAGGTTGATAGTATTAAACTAGGGTATTTAATGGGGTCTCAGAGGTTGGTAGTATTAAACTAGGGTATTTAATGGGGTCTCAGAGGTTGGTAGTATTAAACTAGGGTATTTAATGGGGTCTCAGAGGTTGGGAGTATTAAACTAGGGTATTTAATGGGGTCTCAGAGGTTGGTAGTATTAAACTAGGGTATTTAATGGGGTCTCAGAGGTTGGGAGTATTAAACTAGGGTATTTAATGGGGTCTCAGAGGTTGGTAGTATTAAACTAGGGTATTTAATGGGGTCTCAGAGGTTGGTAGTATTAAACTAGGGTATTTAATGGGGTCTCAGAGGTTGGTAGTATTAAACTAGGGTATTTAATGGGGTCTCAGAGGTTGATAGTATTAAACTAGGGTATTTAATGGGGTCTCAGAGGTTGGTAGTATTAAACTAGGGTATTTAATGTGGTCTCAGAGGTTGATAGTATTAAACTAGGGTATTTAATGGGGTCTCAGAGGTTGGTAGCATTAAACTAGGGTATTTAATGGGGTCTCAGAGGTTGGTAGTATTAAACTAGGGTATTTAATGGGGTCTCAGAGGTTGGTAGCATTAAACTAGGGTATTTAATGGGGTCTCAGAGGTTGGGAGAATTAAACTAGGGTATTTAATGGGGTCTCAGAGGTTGGTAGTATTAAACTAGGGTATTTTGTGGGGTCTCAGAGGTTGGTAGTATTAAACTAGGGTATTTAGTGGGGTCTCAGAGGTTGGGAGTATTAAACTAGGGTATTTAATGGGGTCTCAGAGGTTGGGAGTATTAAACTAGGGTATTTAATGGGGTCTCAGAGGTTGGGAGTATTAAACTAGGGTATTTAATGGGGTCTCAGAGGTTGGGAGTATTAAACTAGGGTATTTAATGGGGTCTCAGAGGTTGGTAGTATTAAACTAGGGTATTTAATGGGGTCTCAGAGGTTGGTAGCATTAAACTAGGGTATTTAATGGGGTCTCAGAGGTTGGTAGTATTAAACTAGGGTATTTAATGGGGTCTCAGAGGTTGGTAGCATTAAACTAGGGTATTTAATGGGGTCTCAGAGGTTGGGAGAATTAAACTAGGGTATTTAATGGGGTCTCAGAGGTTGGTAGTATTAAACTAGGGTATTTTGTGGGGTCTCAGAGGTTGGTAGTATTAAACTAGGGTATTTAGTGGGGTCTCAGAGGTTGGGAGTATTAAACTAGGGTATTTAATGGGGTCTCAGAGGTTGGGAGTATTAAACTAGGGTATTTAATGGGGTCTCAGAGGTTGGGAGTATTAAACTAGGGTATTTAATGGGGTCTCAGAGGTTGGGAGTATTAAACTAGGGTATTTAATGGGGTCTCAGAGGTTGGGAGTATTAAACTAGGGTATTTAATGGGGTCTCAGAGGTTGGTAGTATTAAACTAGGGTATTTAGTGGGGTCTCAGAGGTTGGGAGTATTAAACTAGGGTATTTAATGGGGTCTCAGAGGTTGGTAGTATTAAACTAGGGTATTTAATGGGGTCTCAGAGGTTGGTAGTATTAAACTAGGGTATTTAATGGGGTCTCAGAGGTTGGGAGTATTAAACTAGGGTATTTAATGGGGTCTCAGAGGTTGGGAGTATTAAACTAGGGTATTTAATGGGGTCTCAGAGGTTGGTAGCATTAAACTAGGGTATTTAATGGGGTCTCAGAGGTTGGGAGTATTAAACTAGGGTATTTAATGGGGTCTCAGAGGTTGATAGTATTAAACTAAGGTATTTAATGGGGTCTCTGAGGTTGGTAGTATTAAACTAGGGTATTTAATGGGGTCTCAGAGGTTGGTAGCATTAAACTAGGGTATTTAATGGGGTCTCGGAGGTTGGGAGTATTAAACTAGGGTATTTAATGGGGTCACAGAAGTTGGGAGTTTTAAACTAGGGTATTTAATGGGGTCTCAGAGGTTGGTAGTATTAAACTAGGGTATTTAGTGGGGTCTCAGAGGTTGGGAGTATTAAACTAGGGTATTTAATGGGGTCTCAGAGGTTGGTAGTATTGAAATAGGGTATTTAATGGGGTCTCAGAGGTTGGTAGTATTAAACTAGGGTATTTAATGGGGTCTCAGAGGTTGGGAGTATTAAACTAGGGCATTTAATGGGGTCTCAGAGGTTGATAGTATTAAACTAGGGTATTTAATGGGGTCTCAGAGGTTGGGAGTATTAAACTAGGGTATTTAATGGGGTCTCAGAGGTTGGTAGTATTAAACTAGGGTATTTAATGGGGTCTCAGAGGTTGGGAGTATTAAACTAGGGTATGTAATGGGGTCTCAGAGGTTGATAGTATTAAACTAGGGTATTTAATGGGGTCTCTGAGGTTGGTAGTATTAAACTAGGGTATTTAAT
This sequence comes from Salvelinus alpinus, assembly GCF_045679555.1. NCBI lineage: Eukaryota > Metazoa > Chordata > Actinopteri > Salmoniformes > Salmonidae > Salvelinus > Salvelinus alpinus. Next base: position 5,765,193 of record NC_092115.1, on the reverse strand, counting down.
GGGGTCTCAGAGGTTGGTAGTATTAAACTAGGGTATTTAATGGGGTCTCAGAGGTTGGTAGTATTAAACTAGGGTATTTAATGGGGTCTCAGAGGTTGGGAGTATTAAACTAGGGTATTTAATGGGGTCTCAGAGGTTGGTAGTATTAAACTAGGGTATTTAATGGGGTCTCAGAGGTTGGTAGTATTAAACTAGGGTATTTAATGGGGTCTCAGAGGTTGGGAGTATTAAACTAGGGTATTTAATGGGGTCTCAGAGGTTGGGAGTATTAAACTAGGGTATTTAATGGGGTCTCAGAGGTTGGTAGCATTAAACTAGGGTATTTAATGGGGTCTCAGAGGTTGGGAGTATTAAACTAGGGTATTTAATGGGGTCTCAGAGGTTGGTAGTATTAAACTAGGGTATTTAATGGGGTCTCAGAGGTTGGGAGTATTAAACTAGGGTATTTAATGGGGTCTCAGAGGTTGGTAGTATTAAACTAGGGTATTTAATGGGGTCTCAGAGGTTGGGAGTATTAAACTAGGGTATTTAATGGGGTCTCAGAGGTTGGTAGTATTAAACTAGGGTATTTAATGGGGTCTCAGATGTTGGTAGTATTAAACTAGGGTATTTAATGGGGTCTCAGAGGTTGGTAGTATTAAACTAGGGTATTTAATGGGGTCTCAGAGGTTGATAGTATTAAACTAGGGTATTTAATGGGGTCTCAGAGGTTGGTAGTATTAAACTAGGGTATTTAATGGGGTCTCAGAGGTTGGGAGTATTAAACTAGGGTATTTAATGGGGTCTCAGAGGTTGGGAGTATTAAACTAGGGTATTTAATGGGGTCTCAGAGGTTGGTAGTATTAAACTAGGGTATTTAATGGGGTCTCAGAGGTTGGTAGCATTAAACTAGGGTATTTAATGGGGTCTCAGAGGTTGGTAGTATTAAACTAGGGTATTTAATGGGGTCTCAGAGGTTGGTAGTATTAAACTAGTGTATTTAATGGGGTCTCAGAGGTTGGTAGTATTTAACTAGGGTATTTTCAGAGGTTGGTAGTATTAAACTAGGGTATTTAATGGGGTCTCAGAGGTTGGTAGTATTAAACTAGGGTATTTAATGGGGTCTCAGAGGTTGGGAGTATTAAACTAGGGTATTTAATGGGGTCTCAGAGGTTGGTAGTATTAAACTAGGGTATTTAATGGGGTCTCAGAGGTTGGGAGTATTAAACTAGGGTATTTAATGGGGTCTCAGAGGTTGGTAGTATTAAACTAGGGTATTTAATGGGGTCTCAGAGGTTGGGAGTTTTAAACTAGGGTATTTAATGGGGTCTCAGAGGTTGGTAGCATTAAACTAGGGTATTTAATGGGGTCTCAGAGGTTGGTAGTATTAAACTAGGGTATTTAATGGGGTCTCAGAGGTTGGGAGTATTAAACTAGGGTATTTAATGGGGTCTCAGAGGTTGGGAGTATTAAACTAGGGTATTTAATGGGGTCTCAGAGGTTGGGAGTATTAAACTAGGGTATTTAATGGGGTCTCAGAGGTTGGGAGTATTAAACTAGGGTATTTAATGGGGTCTCAGAGGTTGGTAGTATTAAACTAAGGTATTTAATGGGGTCTCAGAGGTTGGGAGTATTAAACTAGGGTATTTAATGGGGTCTCAGAGGTTGATAGTATTAAACTAGGGTATTTAATGGGGTCTCAGAGGTTGGGAGTATTAAACTAGGGTATTTAATGGGGTCTCAGAGGTTGATAGTATTAAACTAGGGTATTTAATGGGGTCTCAGAGGTTGGGAGTATTAAACTAGGGTATTTAATGGGGTCTCAGAGGTTGGTAGTATTAAACTAGGGTATTTAATGGGGTCTCAGAGGTTGGTAGCATTAAACTAGGGTATTTAATGGGGTCTCAGAGGTTGGTAGTATTAAACTAGGGTATTTAATGGGGTCTCAGAGGTTGGGAGTTTTAAACTAGGGTATTTAATGGGGTCTCAGAGGTTGGGAGTTTTAAACTAGGGTATTTAATGGGGTCTCAGAGGTTGGTAGCATTAAACTAGGGTATTTAATGGGGTCTCAGAGGTTGGTAGTATTAAACTAGGGTATTTAATGGGGTCTCAGAGGTTGGGAGTATTAAACTAGGGTATTTAATGGGGTCTCAGAGGTTGGGAGTATTAAACTAGGGTATTTAATGGGGTCACAGAAGTTGGGAGTTTTAAACTAGGGTATTTAATGGGGTCTCAGAGGTTGGTAGTATTAAACTAGGGTATTTAGTGGGGTCTCAGAGGTTGGGAGTATTAAACTAGGGTATTTAATGGGGTCTCAGAGGTTGGTAGTATTGAAATAGGGTATTTAATGGGGTCTCAGAGGTTGGGAGTATTAAACTAGGGCATTTAATGGGGTCTCAGAGGTTAATAGTATTAAACTAGGGTATTTAATGGGGTCTCAGAGGTTGGGAGTATTAAACTAGGGTATTTAATGGGGTCTCAGAGGTTGGTAGTATTAAACTAGGGTATTTAATGGGGTCTCAGAGGTTGGGAGTATTAAACTAGGGTATGTAATGGGGTCTCAGAGGTTGATAGTATTAAACTAAGGTATTTAATGGGGTCTCTGAGGTTGGTAGTATTAAACTAGGGTATTTAATGGGGTCTCAGAGGTTGATAGTATTAAACTAGGGTATTTAATGGGGTCTCAGAGGTTGGTAGTATTAAACTAGGGTATTTAATGGGGTCTCAGAGGTTGGTAGTATTAAACTAGGGTATTTAATGGGGTCTCAGAGGTTGGTAGCATTAAACTAGGGTATTTAATGGGGTCTCAGAGGTTGGGAGTATTAAACTAGGGTATTTAATGGGGTCTCAGAGGTTGGTAGTATTAAACTAGGGTATTTAATGGGGTCTCAGAGGTTGGTAGCATTAAACTAGGGTATTTAATGGGGTCTCAGAGGTTGGGAGTATTAAACTAGGGTATTTAATGGGGTCTCAGAGGTTGGGAGTATTAAACTAGGGTATTTAATGGGGTCTCAGAGGTTGGTAGCATTAAACTAGGGTATTTAATGGGGTCTCAGAGGTTGGGAGTATTAAACTAGGGTATTTAATGGGGTCTCAGAGGTTGGTAGTATTAAACTAGGGTATTTAATGGGGTCTCAGAGGTTGGGAGTATTAAACTAGGGTATTTAATGGGGTCTCAGAGGTTGGTAGTATTAAACTAGGGTATTTAATGGGGTCTCAGAGGTTGGGAGTATTAAACTAGGGTATTTAATGGGGTCTCAGAGGTTGGTAGTATTAAACTAGGGTATTTAATGGGGTCTCAGAGGTTGGTAGTATTAAACTAGGGTATTTAATGGGGTCTCAGAGGTTGGGAGTATTAAACTAGGGTATTTAATGGGGTCTCAGAGGTTGATAGTATTAAACTAGGGTATTTAATGGGGTCTCAGAGGTTGGTAGTATTAAACTAGGGTATTTAATGGGGTCTCAGAGGTTGGGAGTATTAAACTAGGGTATTTAATGGGGTCTCAGAGGTTGGGAGTATTAAACTAGGGTATTTAATGGGGTCTCAGAGGTTGGTAGTATTAAACTAGGGTATTTAATGGGGTCTCAGAGGTTGGTAGCATTAAACTAGGGTATTTAATGGGGTCTCAGAGGTTGGTAGTATTAAACTAGGGTATTTAATGGGGTCTCAGAGGTTGGTAGTATTAAACTAGTGTATTTAATGGGGTCTCAGAGGTTGGTAGTATTTAACTAGGGTATTTTCAGAGGTTGGTAGTATTAAACTAGGGTATTTAATGGGGTCTCAGAGGTTGGTAGTATTAAACTAGGGTATTTAATGGGGTCTCAGAGGTTGGGAGTATTAAACTAGGGTATTTAATGGGGTCTCAGAGGTTGGTAGTATTAAACTAGGGTATTTAATGGGGTCTCAGAGGTTGGGAGTATTAAACTAGGGTATTTAATGGGGTCTCAGAGGTTGGTAGTATTAAACTAGGGTATTTAATGGGGTCTCAGAGGTTGGTAGTATTAAACTAGGGTATTTAATGGGGTCACAGAGGTTGGGAGTTTTAAACTAGGGTATTTAATGGGGTCTCAGAGGTTGGGAGTTTTAAACTAGGGTATTTAATGGGGTCTCAGAGGTTGGTAGTATTAAACTAGGGTATTTAATGGGGTCTCAGAGGTTGGGAGTATTAAACTAGGGTATTTAATGGGGTCTCAGAGGTTGGGAGTATTAAACTAGGGTATTTAATGGGGTCTCAGAGGTTGGGAGTATTAAACTAGGGTATTTAATGGGGTCTCAGAGGTTGGGAGTATTAAACTAGGGTATTTAATGGGGTCTCAGAGGTTGGTAGTATTAAACTAAGGTATTTAATGGGGTCTCAGAGGTTGGGAGTATTAAACTAGGGTATTTAATGGGGTCTCAGAGGTTGATAGTATTAAACTAGGGTATTTAATGGGGTCTCAGAGGTTGGGAGTATTAAACTAGGGTATTTAATGGGGTCTCAGAGGTTGATAGTATTAAACTAGGGTATTTAATGGGGTCTCAGAGGTTGGGAGTATTAAACTAGGGTATTTAATGGGGTCTCAGAGGTTGGGAGTATTAAACTAGGGTATTTAATGGGGTCTCAGAGGTTGGGAGTATTAAACTAGGGTATTTAATGGGGTCTCAGAGGTTGGTAGTATTAAACTAGGGTATTTAATGGGGTCTCAGAGGTTGGTAGCATTAAACTAGGGTATTTAATGGGGTCTCAGAGGTTGGTAGTATTAAACTAGGGTATTTAATGGGGTCTCAGAGGTTGGTAGTATTAAACTAGTGTATTTAATGGGGTCTCAGAGGTTGGTAGTATTTAACTAGGGTATTTTCAGAGGTTGGTAGTATTAAACTAGGGTATTTAATGGGGTCTCAGAGGTTGGTAGTATTAAACTAGGGTATTTAATGGGGTCTCAGAGGTTGGGAGTATTAAACTAGGGTATTTAATGGGGTCTCAGAGGTTGGTAGTATTAAACTAGGGTATTTAATGGGGTCTCAGAGGTTGGGAGTATTAAACTAGGGTATTTAATGGGGTCTCAGAGGTTGGTAGTATTAAACTAGGGTATTTAATGGGGTCTCAGAGGTTGGTAGCATTAAACTAGGGTATTTAATGGGGTCTCAGAGGTTGGTAGTATTAAACTAGGGTATTTAATGGGGTCTCAGAGGTTGGTAGTATTAAACTAGTGTATTTAATGGGGTCTCAGAGGTTGGTAGTATTTAACTAGGGTATTTTCAGAGGTTGGTAGTATTAAACTAGGGTATTTAATGGGGTCTCAGAGGTTGGTAGTATTAAACTAGGGTATTTAATGGGGTCTCAGAGGTTGGGAGTATTAAACTAGGGTATTTAATGGGGTCTCAGAGGTTGGTAGTATTAAACTAGGGTATTTAATGGGGTCTCAGAGGTTGGGAGTATTAAACTAGGGTATTTAATGGGGTCTCAGAGGTTGGTAGTATTAAACTAGGGTATTTAATGGGGTCTCAGAGGTTGGGAGTATTAAACTAGGGTATTTAATGGGGTCTCAGAGGTTGGGAGTTTTAAACTAGGGTATTTAATGGGGTTTCAGAGGTTGGTAGTATTAAACTAGGGTATTTAATGGGGTCTCAGAGGTTGGGAGTATTAAACTAGGGTATTTAATGGGGTCTCAGAGGTTGATAGTATTAAACTAGGGTATTTAATGGGGTCTCAGAGGTTGGTAGTATTAAACTAGGGTATTTAATGGGGTCTCAGAGGTTGGGAGTATTAAACTAGGGTATTTAATGGGGTCTCAGAGGTTGGGAGTATTAAACTAGGGTATTTAATGGGGTCTCAGAGGTTGGTAGTATTAAACTAGGGTATTTAATGGGGTCTCAGAGGTTGGTAGCATTAAACTAGGGTATTTAATGGGGTCTCAGAGGTTGGTAGTATTAAACTAGGGTATTTAATGGGGTCTCAGAGGTTGGTAGTATTAAACTAGTGTATTTAATGGGGTCTCAGAGGTTGGTAGTATTTAACTAGGGTATTTTCAGAGGTTGGTAGTATTAAACTAGGGTATTTAATGGGGTCTCAGAGGTTGGTAGTATTAAACTAGGGTATTTAATGGGGTCTCAGAGGTTGGGAGTATTAAACTAGGGTATTTAATGGGGTCTCAGAGGTTGGTAGTATTAAACTAGGGTATTTAATGGGGTCTCAGAGGTTGGGAGTATTAAACTAGGGTATTTAATGGGGTCTCAGAGGTTGGTAGTATTAAACTAGGGTATTTAATGGGGTCTCAGAGGTTGGTAGTATTAAACTAGGGTATTTAATGGGGTCACAGAGGTTGGGAGTTTTAAACTAGGGTATTTAATGGGGTCTCAGAGGTTGGGAGTTTTAAACTAGGGTATTTAATGGGGTCTCAGAGGTTGGTAGTATTAAACTAGGGTATTTAATGGGGTCTCAGAGGTTGGGAGTATTAAACTAGGGTATTTAATGGGGTCTCAGAGGTTGGGAGTATTAAACTAGGGTATTTAATGGGGTCTCAGAGGTTGGGAGTATTAAACTAGGGTATTTAATGGGGTCTCAGAGGTTGGGAGTATTAAACTAGGGTATTTAATGGGGTCTCAGAGGTTGGTAGTATTAAACTAAGGTATTTAATGGGGTCTCAGAGGTTGGGAGTATTAAACTAGGGTATTTAATGGGGTCTCAGAGGTTGGTAGTATTAAACTAGGGTATTTAATGGGGTCTCAGAGGTTGGGAGTATTAAACTAGGGTATTTAATGGGGTCTCAGAGGTTGATAGTATTAAACTAGGGTATTTAATGGGGTCTCAGAGGTTGGGAGTATTAAACTAGGGTATTTAATGGGGTCTCAGAGGTTGGGAGTATTAAACTAGGGTATTTAATGGGGTCTCAGAGGTTGGGAGTATTAAACTAGGGTATTTAATGGGGTCTCAGAGGTTGGTAGTATTAAACTAGGGTATTTAATGGGGTCTCAGAGGTTGGTAGCATTAAACTAGGGTATTTAATGGGGTCTCAGAGGTTGGTAGTATTAAACTAGGGTATTTAATGGGGTCTCAGAGGTTGGTAGTATTAAACTAGTGTATTTAATGGGGTCTCAGAGGTTGGTAGTATTTAACTAGGGTATTTTCAGAGGTTGGTAGTATTAAACTAGGGTATTTAATGGGGTCTCAGAGGTTGGTAGTATTAAACTAGGGTATTTAATGGGGTCTCAGAGGTTGGGAGTATTAAACTAGGGTATTTAATGGGGTCTCAGAGGTTGGTAGTATTAAACTAGGGTATTTAATGGGGTCTCAGAGGTTGGGAGTATTAAACTAGGGTATTTAATGGGGTCTCAGAGGTTGGTAGTATTAAACTAGGGTATTTAATGGGGTCTCAGAGGTTGGTAGCATTAAACTAGGGTATTTAATGGGGTCTCAGAGGTTGGTAGTATTAAACTAGGGTATTTAATGGGGTCTCAGAGGTTGGTAGTATTAAACTAGTGTATTTAATGGGGTCTCAGAGGTTGGTAGTATTTAACTAGGGTATTTTCAGAGGTTGGTAGTATTAAACTAGGGTATTTAATGGGGTCTCAGAGGTTGGTAGTATTAAACTAGGGTATTTAATGGGGTCTCAGAGGTTGGGAGTATTAAACTAGGGTATTTAATGGGGTCTCAGAGGTTGGTAGTATTAAACTAGGGTATTTAATGGGGTCTCAGAGGTTGGGAGTATTAAACTAGGGTATTTAATGGGGTCTCAGAGGTTGGTAGTATTAAACTAGGGTATTTAATGGGGTCTCAGAGGTTGGTAGTATTAAACTAGGGTATTTAATGGGGTCACAGAGGTTGGGAGTTTTAAACTAGGGTATTTAATGGGGTCTCAGAGGTTGGTAGTATTAAACTAGGGTATTTAATGGGGTCTCAGAGGTTGGGAGTATTAAACTAGGGTATTTAATGGGGTCTCAGAGGTTGGGAGTATTAAACTAGGGTATTTAATGGGGTCACAGAAGTTGGGAGTTTTAAACTAGGGTATTTAATGGGGTCTCAGAGGTTGGTAGTATTAAACTAGGGTATTTAGTGGGGTCTCAGAGGTTGGGAGTATTAAACTAGGGTATTTAATGGGGTCTCAGAGGTTGGTAGTATTGAAATAGGGTATTTAATGGGGTCTCAGAGGTTGGGAGTATTAAACTAGGGCATTTAATGGGGTCTCAGAGGTTAATAGTATTAAACTAGGGTATTTAATGGGGTCTCAGAGGTTGGGAGTATTAAACTAGGGTATTTAATGGGGTCTCAGAGGTTGGTAGTATTAAACTAGAATATTTAATGGGGTCTCAGAGGTTGGGAGTATTAAACTAGGGTATGTAATGGGGTCTCAGAGGTTGATAGTATTAAACTAAGGTATTTAATGGGGTCTCTGAGGTTGGTAGTATTAAACTAGGGTATTTAATGGGGTCTCAGAGGTTGATAGTATTAAACTAGGGTATTTAATGGGGTCTCAGAGGTTGGTAGTATTAAACTAGGGTATTTAATGGGGTCTCAGAGGTTGGTAGTATTAAACTAGGGTATTTAATGGGGTCTCAGAGGTTGGTAGCATTAAACTAGGGTATTTAATGGGGTCTCAGAGGTTGGGAGTATTAAACTAGGGTATTTAATGGGGTCTCAGAGGTTGGTAGTATTAAACTAGGGTATTTAATGGGGTCTCAGAGGTTGGTAGCATTAAACTAGGGTATTTAATGGGGTCTCAGAGGTTGGGAGTATTAAACTAGGGTATTTAATGGGGTCTCAGAGGTTGGGAGTATTAAACTAGGGTATTTAATGGGGTCTCAGAGGTTGGTAGCATTAAACTAGGGTATTTAATGGGGTCTCAGAGGTTGGGAGTATTAAACTAGGGTATTTAATGGGGTCTCAGAGGTTGGTAGTATTAAACTAGGGTATTTAATGGGGTCTCAGAGGTTGGGAGTATTAAACTAGGGTATTTAATGGGGTCTCAGAGGTTGGTAGTATTAAACTAGGGTATTTAATGGGGTCTCAGAGGTTGGGAGTATTAAACTAGGGTATTTAATGGGGTCTCAGAGGTTGGTAGTATTAAACTAGGGTATTTAATGGGGTCTCAGAGGTTGGTAGTATTAAACTAGGGTATTTAATGGGGTCTCAGAGGTTGGGAGTATTAAACTAGGGTATTTAATGGGGTCTCAGAGGTTGATAGTATTAAACTAGGGTATTTAATGGGGTCTCAGAGGTTGGTAGTATTAAACTAGGGTATTTAATGGGGTCTCAGAGGTTGGGAGTATTAAACTAGGGTATTTAATGGGGTCTCAGAGGTTGGGAGTATTAAACTAGGGTATTTAATGGGGTCTCAGAGGTTGGTAGTATTAAACTAGGGTATTTAATGGGGTCTCAGAGGTTGGGAGTATTAAACTAGGGTATTTAATGGGGTCTCAGAGGTTGGTAGTATTAAACTAGGGTATTTAATGGGGTCTCAGAGGTTGGGAGTATTAAACTAGGGTATTTAATGGGGTCTCAGAGGTTGGGAGTATTAAACTAGGGTATTTAATGGGGTCTCAGAGGTTGGTAGTATTAAACTAGGGTATTTAATGGGGTCTCAGAGGTTGGTAGCATTAAACTAGGGTATTTAATGGGGTCTCAGAGGTTGGTAGTATTAAACTAGGGTATTTAATGGGGTCTCAGAGGTTGGTAGTATTAAACTAGTGTATTTAATGGGGTCTCAAAGGTTGGTAGTATTTAACTAGGGTATTTTCAGAGGTTGGTAGTATTAAACTAGGGTATTTAATGGGGTCTCAGAGGTTGGGAGTATTAAACTAGGGTATTTAATGGGGTCTCAGAGGTTGGTAGTATTAAACTAGGGTATTTAATGGGGTCTCAGAGGTTGGTAGTATTAAACTAGGGTATTTAATGGGGTCACAGAGGTTGGGAGTTTTAAACTAGGGTATTTAATGGGGTCTCAGAGGTTGGTAGTATTAAACTAGGGTATTTAATGGGGTCTCAGAGGTTGGTAGTATTAAACTAGGGTATTTAATGGGGTCTCAGAGGTTGGTAGTATTAAACTAGGGTATTTAATGGGGTCTCAGAGGTTGGTAGTATTAAACTAGGGTATTTAATGGGGTCTCAGAGGTTGGGAGTATTAAACTAGGGTATTTAATGGGGTCTCAGAGGTTGGTAGTATTAAACTAGGGTATTTAATGGGGTCTCAGAGGTTGGGAGTATTAAACTAGGGTATTTAATGGGGTCTCAGAGGTTGGTAGTATTAAACTAGGGTATTTAATGGGGTCTCAGAGGTTGGGAGTATTAAACTAGGGTATTTAATGGGGTCTCAGAGGTTGGTAGTATTAAACTAGGGTATTTAATGGGGTCTCAGAGGTTGGGAGTATTAAACTAGGGTATTTAATGGGGTCTCAGAGGTTGGTAGTATTAAACTAGGGTATTTAATGGGGTCTCAGAGGTTGGTAGTATTAAACTAGGGTATTTAATGGGGTCACAGAGGTTGGGAGTTTTAAACTAGGGTATTTAATGGGGTCTCAGAGGTTGGGAGTTTTAAACTAGGGTATTTAATGGGGTCTCAGAGGTTGGTAGTATTAAACTAGGGTATTTAATGGGGTCTCAGAGGTTGGGAGTATTAAACTAGGGTATTTAATGGGGTCTCAGAGGTTGGGAGTATTAAACTAGGGTATTTAATGGGGTCTCAGAGGTTGGGAGTATTAAACTAGGGTATTTAATGGGGTCTCAGAGGTTGGGAGTATTAAACTAGGGTATTTAATGGGGTCTCAGAGGTTGGTAGTATTAAACTAAGGTATTTAATGGGGTCTCAGAGGTTGGGAGTATTAAACTAGGGTATTTAATGGGGTCTCAGAGGTTGATAGTATTAAACTAGGGTATTTAATGGGGTCTCAGAGGTTGGGAGTATTAAACTAGGGTATTTAATGGGGTCTCAGAGGTTGATAGTATTAAACTAGGGTATTTAATGGGGTCTCAGAGGTTGGGAGTATTAAACTAGGGTATTTAATGGGGTCTCAGAGGTTGGGAGTATTAAACTAGGGTATTTAATGGGGTCTCAGAGGTTGGGAGTATTAAACTAGGGTATTTAATGGGGTCTCAGAGGTTGGTAGTATTAAACTAGGGTATTTAATGGGGTCTCAGAGGTTGGTAGCATTAAACTAGGGTATTTAATGGGGTCTCAGAGGTTGGTAGTATTAAACTAGGGTATTTAATGGGGTCTCAGAGGTTGGTAGTATTAAACTAGTGTATTTAATGGGGTCTCAGAGGTTGGTAGTATTTAACTAGGGTATTTTCAGAGGTTGGTAGTATTAAACTAGGGTATTTAATGGGGTCTCAGAGGTTGGTAGTATTAAACTAGGGTATTTAATGGGGTCTCAGAGGTTGGGAGTATTAAACTAGGGTATTTAATGGGGTCTCAGAGGTTGGTAGTATTAAACTAGGGTATTTAATGGGGTCTCAGAGGTTGGGAGTATTAAACTAGGGTATTTAATGGGGTCTCAGAGGTTGGTAGTATTAAACTAGGGTATTTAATGGGGTCTCAGAGGTTGGTAGCATTAAACTAGGGTATTTAATGGGGTCTCAGAGGTTGGTAGTATTAAACTAGGGTATTTAATGGGGTCTCAGAGGTTGGTAGTATTAAACTAGTGTATTTAATGGGGTCTCAGAGGTTGGTAGTATTTAACTAGGGTATTTTCAGAGGTTGGTAGTATTAAACTAGGGTATTTAATGGGGTCTCAGAGGTTGGTAGTATTAAACTAGGGTATTTAATGGGGTCTCAGAGGTTGGGAGTATTAAACTAGGGTATTTAATGGGGTCTCAGAGGTTGGTAGTATTAAACTAGGGTATTTAATGGGGTCTCAGAGGTTGGGAGTATTAAACTAGGGTATTTAATGGGGTCTCAGAGGTTGGTAGTATTAAACTAGGGTATTTAATGGGGTCTCAGAGGTTGGTAGTATTAAACTAGGGTATTTAATGGGGTCTCAGAGGTTGGGAGTATTAAACTAGGGTATTTAATGGGGTCTCAGAGGTTGGTAGTATTAAACTAGGGTATTTAATGGGGTCTCAGAGGTTGGGAGTATTAAACTAGGGTATTTAATGGGGTCTCAGAGGTTGATAGTATTAAACTAGGGTATTTAATGGGGTCTCAGAGGTTGGTAGTATTAAACTAGGGTATTTAATGGGGTCTCAGAGGTTGGGAGTATTAAACTAGGGTATTTAATGGGGTCTCAGAGGTTGGGAGTATTAAACTAGGGTATTTAATGGGGTCTCAGAGGTTGGTAGTATTAAACTAGGGTATTTAATGGGGTCTCAGAGGTTGGTAGCATTAAACTAGGGTATTTAATGGGGTCTCAGAGGTTGGTAGTATTAAACTAGGGTATTTAATGGGGTCTCAGAGGTTGGTAGTATTAAACTAGTGTATTTAATGGGGTCTCAGAGGTTGGTAGTATTTAACTAGGGTATTTTCAGAGGTTGGTAGTATTAAACTAGGGTATTTAATGGGGTCTCAGAGGTTGGTAGTATTAAACTAGGGTATTTAATGGGGTCTCAGAGGTTGGGAGTATTAAACTAGGGTATTTAATGGGGTCTCAGAGGTTGGTAGTATTAAACTAGGGTATTTAATGGGGTCACAGAGGTTGGGAGTTTTAAACTAGGGTATTTAATGGGGTCTCAGAGGTTGGGAGTTTTAAACTAGGGTATTTAATGGGGTCTCAGAGGTTGGTAGTATTAAACTAGGGTATTTAATGGGGTCTCAGAGGTTGGGAGTATTAAACTAGGGTATTTAATGGGGTCTCAGAGGTTGGGAGTATTAAACTAGGGTATTTAATGGGGTCTCAGAGGTTGGGAGTATTAAACTAGGGTATTTAATGGGGTCTCAGAGGTTGGGAGTATTAAACTAGGGTATTTAATGGGGTCTCAGAGGTTGGTAGTATTAAACTAAGGTATTTAATGGGGTCTCAGAGGTTGGGAGTATTAAACTAGGGTATTTAATGGGGTCTCAGAGGTTGATAGTATTAAACTAGGGTATTTAATGGGGTCTCAGAGGTTGGGAGTATTAAACTAGGGTATTTAATGGGGTCTCAGAGGTTGATAGTATTAAACTAGGGTATTTAATGGGGTCTCAGAGGTTGGGAGTATTAAACTAGGGTATTTAATGGGGTCTCAGAGGTTGGGAGTATTAAACTAGGGTATTTAATGGGGTCTCAGAGGTTGGGAGTATTAAACTAGGGTATTTAATGGGGTCTCAGAGGTTGGTAGTATTAAACTAGGGTATTTAATGGGGTCTCAGAGGTTGGTAGCATTAAACTAGGGTATTTAATGGGGTCTCAGAGGTTGGTAGTATTAAACTAGGGTATTTAATGGGGTCTCAGAGGTTGGTAGTATTAAACTAGTGTATTTAATGGGGTCTCAGAGGTTGGTAGTATTTAACTAGGGTATTTTCAGAGGTTGGTAGTATTAAACTAGGGTATTTAATGGGGTCTCAGAGGTTGGTAGTATTAAACTAGGGTATTTAATGGGGTCTCAGAGGTTGGGAGTATTAAACTAGGGTATTTAATGGGGTCTCAGAGGTTGGTAGTATTAAACTAGGGTATTTAATGGGGTCTCAGAGGTTGGTAGCATTAAACTAGGGTATTTAATGGGGTCTCAGAGGTTGGTAGTATTAAACTAGGGTATTTAATGGGGTCTCAGAGGTTGGTAGTATTAAACTAGTGTATTTAATGGGGTCTCAGAGGTTGGTAGTATTTAACTAGGGTATTTTCAGAGGTTGGTAGTATTAAACTAGGGTATTTAATGGGGTCTCAGAGGTTGGTAGTATTAAACTAGGGTATTTAATGGGGTCTCAGAGGTTGGGAGTATTAAACTAGGGTATTTAATGGGGTCTCAGAGGTTGGTAGTATTAAACTAGGGTATTTAATGGGGTCTCAGAGGTTGGGAGTATTAAACTAGGGTATTTAATGGGGTCTCAGAGGTTGGTAGTATTAAACTAGGGTATTTAATGGGGTCTCAGAGGTTGGTAGTATTAAACTAGGGTATTTAATGGGGTCACAGAGGTTGGGAGTTTTAAACTAGGGTATTTAATGGGGTCTCAGAGGTTGGTAGTATTAAACTAGGGTATTTAATGGGGTCTCAGAGGTTGGGAGTATTAAACTAGGGTATTTAATGGGGTCTCAGAGGTTGGGAGTATTAAACTAGGGTATTTAATGGGGTCAAATAGGGTATTTAATGGGGTCTCAGAGGTTGGTAGTATTAAACTAGGGTATTTAATGGGGTCTCAGAGGTTGGGAGTATTAAACTAGGGCATTTAATGGGGTCTCAGAGGTTGATAGTATTAAACTAGGGTATTTAATGGGGTCTCAGAGGTTGGGAGTATTAAACTAGGGTATTTAATGGGGTCTCAGAGGTTGGTAGTATTAAACTAGGGTATTTAATGGGGTCTCAGAGGTTGGGAGTATTAAACTAGGGTATGTAATGGGGTCTCAGAGGTTGATAGTATTAAACTAAGGTATTTAATGGGGTCTCTGAGGTTGGTAGTATTAAACTAGGGTATTTAATGGGGTCTCAGAGGTTGATAGTATTAAACTAGGGTATTTAATGGGGTCTCAGAGGTTGGTAGTATTAAACTAGGGTATTTAATGGGGTCTCAGAGGTTGGTAGTATTAAACTAGGGTATTTAATGGGGTCTCAGAGGTTGGTAGCATTAAACTAGGGTATTTAATGGGGTCTCAGAGGTTGGGAGTATTAAACTAGGGTATTTAATGGGGTCTCAGAGGTTGGTAGTATTAAACTAGGGTATTTAATGGGGTCTCAGAGGTTGGTAGCATTAAACTAGGGTATTTAATGGGGTCTCAGAGGTTGGGAGTATTAAACTAGGGTATTTAATGGGGTCTCAGAGGTTGGGAGTATTAAACTAGGGTATTTAATGGGGTCTCAGAGGTTGGTAGCATTAAACTAGGGTATTTAATGGGGTCTCAGAGGTTGGGAGTATTAAACTAGGGTATTTAATGGGGTCTCAGAGGTTGGTAGTATTAAACTAGGGTATTTAATGGGGTCTCAGAGGTTGGGAGTATTAAACTAGGGTATTTAATGGGGTCTCAGAGGTTGGTAGTATTAAACTAGGGTATTTAATGGGGTCTCAGAGGTTGGGAGTATTAAACTAGGGTATTTAATGGGGTCTCAGAGGTTGGTAGTATTAAACTAGGGTATTTAATGGGGTCTCAGAGGTTGGTAGTATTAAACTAGGGTATTTAATGGGGTCTCAGAGGTTGGGAGTATTAAACTAGGGTATTTAATGGGGTCTCAGAGGTTGATAGTATTAAACTAGGGTATTTAATGGGGTCTCAGAGGTTGGTAGTATTAAACTAGGGTATTTAATGGGGTCTCAGAGGTTGGGAGTATTAAACTAGGGTATTTAATGGGGTCTCAGAGGTTGGGAGTATTAAACTAGGGTATTTAATGGGGTCTCAGAGGTTGGTAGTATTAAACTAGGGTATTTAATGGGGTCTCAGAGGTTGGTAGCATTAAACTAGGGTATTTAATGGGGTCTCAGAGGTTGGTAGTATTAAACTAGGGTATTTAATGGGGTCTCAGAGGTTGGTAGTATTAAACTAGTGTATTTAATGGGGTCTCAGAGGTTGGTAGTATTTAACTAGGGTATTTTCAGAGGTTGGTAGTATTAAACTAGGGTATTTAATGGGGTCTCAGAGGTTGGTAGTATTAAACTAGGGTATTTAATGGGGTCTCAGAGGTTGGGAGTATTAAACTAGGGTATTTAATGGGGTCTCAGAGGTTGGTAGTATTAAACTAGGGTATTTAATGGGGTCTCAGAGGTTGGGAGTATTAAACTAGGGTATTTAATGGGGTCTCAGAGGTTGGTAGTATTAAACTAGGGTATTTAATGGGGTCTCAGAGGTTGGTAGTATTAAACTAGGGTATTTAATGGGGTCACAGAGGTTGGGAGTTTTAAACTAGGGTATTTAATGGGGTCTCAGAGGTTGGGAGTTTTAAACTAGGGTATTTAATGGGGTCTCAGAGGTTGGTAGTATTAAACTAGGGTATTTAATGGGGTCTCAGAGGTTGGGAGTATTAAACTAGGGTATTTAATGGGGTCTCAGAGGTTGGGAGTATTAAACTAGGGTATTTAATGGGGTCTCAGAGGTTGGGAGTATTAAACTAGGGTATTTAATGGGGTCTCAGAGGTTGGGAGTATTAAACTAGGGTATTTAATGGGGTCTCAGAGGTTGGTAGTATTAAACTAAGGTATTTAATGGGGTCTCAGAGGTTGGGAGTATTAAACTAGGGTATTTAATGGGGTCTCAGAGGTTGATAGTATTAAACTAGGGTATTTAATGGGGTCTCAGAGGTTGGGAGTATTAAACTAGGGTATTTAATGGGGTCTCAGAGGTTGATAGTATTAAACTAGGGTATTTAATGGGGTCTCAGAGGTTGGGAGTATTAAACTAGGGTATTTAATGGGGTCTCAGAGGTTGGGAGTATTAAACTAGGGTATTTAATGGGGTCTCAGAGGTTGGGAGTATTAAACTAGGGTATTTAATGGGGTCTCAGAGGTTGGTAGTATTAAACTAGGGTATTTAATGGGGTCTCAGAGGTTGGTAGTATTAAACTAGGGTATTTAATGGGGTCTCAGAGGTTGGTAGTATTAAACTAGGGTATTTAATGGGGTCTCAGAGGTTGGTAGTATTAAACTAGGGTATTTAATGGGGTCTCAGAGGTTGGTAGTATTAAACTAGGGTATTTAATGGGGTCTCAGAGGTTGGGAGTATTAAACTAGGGTATTTAATGGGGTCTCAGAGGTTGGTAGTATTAAACTAGGGTATTTAATGGGGTCTCAGAGGTTGGGAGTATTAAACTAGGGTATTTAATGGGGTCTCAGAGGTTGGTAGTATTAAACTAGGGTATTTAATGGGGTCTCAGAGGTTGGTAGCATTAAACTAGGGTATTTAATGGGGTCTCAGAGGTTGGTAGTATTAAACTAGGGTATTTAATGGGGTCTCAGAGGTTGGTAGTATTAAACTAGGGTATTTAATGGGGTCTCAGAGGTTGGTAGTATTAAACTAGGGTATTTAATGGGGTCTCAGAGGTTGGGAGTATTAAACTAGGGTATTTAATGGGGTCTCAGAGGTTGGTAGTATTAAACTAGGGTATTTAATGGGGTCTCAGAGGTTGGGAGTATTAAACTAGGGTATTTAATGGGGTCTCAGAGGTTGGTAGTATTAAACTAGGGTATTTAATGGGGTCTCAGAGGTTGGTAGTATTAAACTAGGGTATTTAATGGGGTCACAGAGGTTGGGAGTTTTAAACTAGGGTATTTAATGGGGTCTCAGAGGTTGGGAGTTTTAAACTAGGGTATTTAATGGGGTCTCAGAGGTTGGTAGTATTAAACTAGGGTATTTAATGGGGTCTCAGAGGTTGGGAGTATTAAACTAGGGTATTTAATGGGGTCTCAGAGGTTGGGAGTATTAAACTAGGGTATTTAATGGGGTCTCAGAGGTTGGGAGTATTAAACTAGGGTATTTAATGGGGTCTCAGAGGTTGGGAGTATTAAACTAGGGTATTTAATGGGGTCTCAGAGGTTGGTAGTATTAAACTAAGGTATTTAATGGGGTCTCAGAGGTTGGGAGTATTAAACTAGGGTATTTAATGGGGTCTCAGAGGTTGATAGTATTAAACTAGGGTATTTAATGGGGTCTCAGAGGTTGGGAGTATTAAACTAGGGTATTTAATGGGGTCTCAGGGGTTGATAGTATTAAACTAGGGTATTTAATGGGGTCTCAGAGGTTGGGAGTATTAAACTAGGGTATTTAATGGGGTCTCAGAGGTTGGTAGTATTAAACTAGGGTATTTAATGGGGTCTCAGAGGTTGGTAGCATTAAACTAGGGTATTTAATGGGGTCTCAGAGGTTGGTAGTATTAAACTAGGGTATTTAATGGGGTCTCAGAGGTTGGTAGTATTAAACTAGTGTATTTAATGGGGTCTCAGAGGTTGGTAGTATTTAACTAGGGTATTTTCAGAGGTTGGTAGTATTAAACTAGGGTATTTAATGGGGTCTCAGAGGTTGGTAGTATTAAACTAGGGTATTTAATGGGGTCTCAGAGGTTGGGAGTATTAAACTAGGGTATTTAATGGGGTCTCAGAGGTTGGTAGTATTAAACTAGGGTATTTAATGGGGTCTCAGAGGTTGGGAGTATTAAACTAGGGTATTTAATGGGGTCTCAGAGGTTGGTAGTATTAAACTAGGGTATTTAATGGGGTCTCAGAGGTTGGTAGTATTAAACTAGGGTATTTAATGGGGTCACAGAGGTTGGGAGTTTTAAACTAGGGTATTTAATGGGGTCTCAGAGGTTGGGAGTTTTAAACTAGGGTATTTAATGGGGTCTCAGAGGTTGGTAGCATTAAACTAGGGTATTTAATGGGGTCTCAGAGGTTGGTAGTATTAAACTAGGGTATTTAATGGGGTCTCAGAGGTTGGGAGTATTAAACTAGGGTATTTAATGGGGTCTCAGAGGTTGGGAGTATTAAACTAGGGTATTTAATGGGGTCTCAGAGGTTGGGAGTATTAAACTAGGGTATTTAATGGGGTCTCAGAGGTTGGGAGTATTAAACTAGGGTATTTAATGGGGTCTCAGAGGTTGGTAGTATTAAACTAAGGTATTTAATGGGGTCTCAGAGGTTGGGAGTATTAAACTAGGGTATTTAATGGGGTCTCAGAGGTTGATAGTATTAAACTAGGGTATTTAATGGGGTCTCAGAGGTTGGGAGTATTAAACTAGGGTATTTAATGGGGTCTCAGAGGTTGATAGTATTAAACTAGGGTATTTAATGGGGTCTCAGAGGTTGGGAGTTTTAAACTAGGGTATTTAATGGGGTTTCAGAGGTTGGTAGCATTAAACTAGGGTATTTAATGGGGTCTCAGAGGTTGATAGTATTAAACTAGGGTATTTAATGGGGTCTCAGAGGTTGGGAGTTTTAAACTAGGGTATTTAATGGGGTCTCAGAGGTTGATAGTATTAAACTAGGGTATTTAATGGGGTCTCAGAGGTTGGGAGTATTAAACTAGGGTATTTAATGGGGTCTCAGAGGTTGATAGTATTAAACTAGGGTATTTAATGGGGTCTCAGAGGTTGGGAGTTTTAAACTAGGGTATTTAATGGGGTCTCAGAGGTTGGGAGTATTAAACTAGGGTATTTAATGGGGTCTCAGAGGTTGGTAGCATTAAACTAGGGTATTTAATGGGGTCTCAGAGGTTGGGAGAATTAAACTAGGGTATTTAATGGGGTCTCAGAGGTTGGTAGTATTAAACTAGGGTATTTTGTGGGGTCTCAGAGGTTGGTAGTATTAAACTAGGGTATTTAGTGGGGTCTCAGAGGTTGGGAGTATTAAACTAGGGTATTTAATGGGGTCTCAGAGGTTGGGAGTATTAAACTAGGGTATTTAATGGAGTCTCAGAGGTTGGGAGTATTAAACTAGGGTATTTAATGGGGTCTCAGAGGTTGGTAGTATTAAACTAGGGTATTTAATGGGGTCTCAGAGGTTGGTAGCATTAAACTAGGGTATTTAATGGGGTCTCAGAGGTTGGTAGTATTAAACTAGGGTATTTAATGGGGTCTCAGAGGTTGGTAGCATTAAACTAGGGTATTTAATGGGGTCTCAGAGGTTGGGAGAATTAAACTAGGGTATTTAATGGGGTCTCAGAGGTTGGTAGTATTAAACTAGGGTATTTTGTGGGGTCTCAGAGGTTGGTAATATTAAACTAGGGTATTTAGTGGGGTCTCAGAGGTTGGGAGTATTAAACTAGGGTATTTAATGGGGTCTCAGAGGTTGGGAGTATTAAACTAGGGTATTTAATGGGGTCTCAGAGGTTGGGAGTATTAAACTAGGGTATTTAATGGGGTCTCAGAGGTTGGGAGTATTAAACTAGGGTATTTAATGGGGTCTCAGAGGTTGGGAGTATTAAACTAGGGTATTTAATGGGGTCTCAGAGGTTGGTAGTATTAAACTAGGGTATTTAATGGGGTCTCAGAGGTTGGTAGTATTAAACTAGGGTATTTAATGGGGTCTCAGAGGTTGGGAGTATTAAACTAGGGTATTTAATGGGGTCTCAGAGGTTGGGAGTATTAAACTAGGGTATTTAATGGGGTCTCAGAGGTTGGTAGCATTAAACTAGGGTATTTAATGGGGTCTCAGAGGTTGGGAGTATTGAACTAGGGTATTTAATGGGGTCTCAGAGGTTGGTAGTATTAAACTAAGGTATTTAATGGGGTCTCTGAGGTTGGTAGTATTAAACTAGGGTATTTAATGGGGTCTCAGAGGTTGGTAGCATTAAACTAGGGTATTTAATGGGGTCTCGGAGGTTGGGAGTATTAAACTAGGGTATTTAATGGGGTCACAGAAGTTGGGAGTTTTAAACTAGGGTATTTAATGGGGTCTCAGAGGTTGGTAGTATTAAACTAGGGTATTTAGTGGGGTCTCAGAGGTTGGGAGTATTAAACTAGGGTATTTAATGGGGTCTCAGAGGTTGGTAGTATTGAAATAGGGTATTTAATGGGGTCTCAGAGGTTGGTAGTATTAAACTAGGGTATTTAATGGGGTCTCAGAGGTTGGGAGTATTAAACTAGGGTATTTAATGGGGTCTCAGAGGTTGATAGTATTAAACTAGGGTATTTAATGGGGTCTCAGAGGTTGGGAGTATTAAACTAGGGTATTTAATGGGGTCTCAGAGGTTGGTAGTATTAAACTAGGGTATTTAATGGGGTCTCAGAGGTTGGGAGTATTAAACTAGGGTATGTAATGGGGTCTCAGAGGTTGATAGTATTAAACTAAGGTATTTAATGGGGTCTCTGAGGTTGGTAGTATTAAACTAGGGTATTTAATGGGGTCTCAGAGGTTGATAGTATTAAACTAGGGTATTTAATGGGGTCTCAGAGGTTGGTAGTATTAAACTAGGGTATTTAATGGGGTCTCAGAGGTTGGTAGTATTAAACTAGGGTATTTAATGGGGTCTCAGAGGTTGGTAGCATTAAACTAGGGTATTTAATGGGGTCTCAGAGGTTGGGAGTATTAAACTAGGGTATTTAATGGGGTCTCAGAGGTTGGTAGTATTAAACTAGGGTATTTAATGGGGTCTCAGAGGTTGGTAGCATTAAACTAGGGTATTTAATGGGGTCTCAGAGGTTGGGAGTATTAAACTAGGGTATTTAATGGGGTCTCAGAGGTTGGGAGTATTAAACTAGGGTATTTAATGGGGTCTCAGAGGTTGGTAGCATTAAACTAGGGTATTTAATGGGGTCTCAGAGGTTGGGAGTATTAAACTAGGGTATTTAATGGGGTCTCAGAGGTTGGTAGTATTAAACTAGGGTATTTAATGGGGTCTCAGAGGTTGGGAGTATTAAACTAGGGTATTTAATGGGGTCTCAGAGGTTGGTAGTATTAAACTAGGGTATTTAATGGGGTCTCAGAGGTTGGGAGTATTAAACTAGGGTATTTAATGGGGTCTCAGAGGTTGGTAGTATTAAACTAGGGTATTTAATGGGGTCTCAGAGGTTGGTAGTATTAAACTAGGGTATTTAATGGGGTCTCAGAGGTTGGGAGTATTAAACTAGGGTATTTAATGGGGTCTCAGAGGTTGATAGTATTAAACTAGGGTATTTAATGGGGTCTCAGAGGTTGGTAGTATTAAACTAGGGTATTTAATGGGGTCTCAGAGGTTGGGAGTATTAAACTAGGGTATTTAATGGGGTCTCAGAGGTTGGGAGTATTAAACTAGGGTATTTAATGGGGTCTCAGAGGTTGGTAGTATTAAACTAGGGTATTTAATGGGGTCTCAGAGGTTGGTAGCATTAAACTAGGGTATTTAATGGGGTCTCAGAGGTTGGTAGTATTAAACTAGGGTATTTAATGGGGTCTCAGAGGTTGGTAGTATTAAACTAGTGTATTTAATGGGGTCTCAGAGGTTGGTAGTATTTAACTAGGGTATTTTCAGAGGTTGGTAGTATTAAACTAGGGTATTTAATGGGGTCTCAGAGGTTGGTAGTATTAAACTAGGGTATTTAATGGGGTCTCAGAGGTTGGGAGTATTAAACTAGGGTATTTAATGGGGTCTCAGAGGTTGGTAGTATTAAACTAGGGTATTTAATGGGGTCTCAGAGGTTGGGAGTATTAAACTAGGGTATTTAATGGGGTCTCAGAGGTTGGTAGTATTAAACTAGGGTAT
Source organism: Salvelinus alpinus (assembly GCF_045679555.1). Taxonomy (NCBI): domain Eukaryota; kingdom Metazoa; phylum Chordata; class Actinopteri; order Salmoniformes; family Salmonidae; genus Salvelinus; species Salvelinus alpinus. The sequence goes on along the minus strand of NC_092115.1, from coordinate 5,743,016 downwards.
TTAATGGGGTCTCAGAGGTTGGTAGTATTAAACTAGGGTATTTAATGGGGTCACAGAGGTTGGGAGTTTTAAACTAGGGTATTTAATGGGGTCTCAGAGGTTGGGAGTTTTAAACTAGGGTATTTAATGGGGTCTCAGAGGTTGGTAGCATTAAACTAGGGTATTTAATGGGGTCTCAGAGGTTGGTAGTATTAAACTAGGGTATTTAATGGGGTCTCAGAGGTTGGGAGTATTAAACTAGGGTATTTAATGGGGTCTCAGAGGTTGGGAGTATTAAACTAGGGTATTTAATGGGGTCTCAGAGGTTGGGAGTATTAAACTAGGGTATTTAATGGGGTCTCAGAGGTTGGGAGTATTAAACTAGGGTATTTAATGGGGTCTCAGAGGTTGGGAGTATTAAACTAGGGTATTTAATGGGGTCTCAGAGGTTGGGAGAATTAAACTAGGGTATTTAATGGGGTCTCAGAGGTTGGGAGAATTAAACTAGGGTATTTAATGGGGTCTCAGAGGTTGGTAGTATTAAACTAGGGTATTTAATGGGGTCTCAGAGGTTGGTAGTATTAAACTAGGGTATTTAATGGGGTCTCAGAGGTTGGTAGTATTAAACTAGGGTATTTAATGGGGTCTCAGAGGTTGGGAGTATTAAACTAGGGTATTTAATGGGGTCTCAGAGGTTGGTAGTATTAAACTAGGGTATTTAATGGGGTCTCAGAGGTTGATAGTATTAAACTAGGGTATTTAATGGGGTCTCAGAGGTTGATAGTATTAAACTAGGGTATTTAATGGGGTCTCAGAGGTTGGTAGTATTAAACTAGGGTATTTAATGGGGTCTCAGAGGTTGGTAGTATTAAACTAGGGTATTTAATGGGGTCTCAGAGGTTGGTAGTATTAAACTAGGGTATGTAATGGGGTCTCAGAGGTTGGGAGTATTAAACTAGGGTATTTAATGGGGTCTCGGAGGTTGGGAGTATTAAACTAGGGTATGTAATGGGGTCTCAGAGGTTGGTAGTATTAAACTAGGGTATTTAATGGGGTCTCGGAGGTTGGTAGTATTAAACTAGGGTATTTAATGGGGTCTCAGAGGTTGGTAGCATTAAACTAGGGTATTTAATGGGGTCTCAGAGGTTGGGAGTATTAAACTAGGGTATTTAATGGGGTCTCAGAGGTTGGGAGTATTAAACTAGGGTATTTAATGGGGTCTCCGAGGTTGGTAGCATTAAACTAGGGTATTTAATGGGGTCTCAGAGGTTGGGAGTATTAAACTAGGGTATTTAATGGGGTCTCAGAGGTTGGTAGTATTAAACTAGGGTATTTAATGGGGTCTCAGAGGTTGGGAGTATTAAACTAGGGTATTTAATGGGGTCTCAGAGGTTGGTAGTATTAAACTAGGGTATTTAATGGGGTCTCAGAGGTTGGTAGTATTAAACTAGGGTATTTAATGGGGTCTCAGAGGTTGGTAGTATTAAACTAGGGTATTTAATGGGGTCTCAGAGGTTGGTAGTATTAAACTAGGGTATTTAATGGGGTCTCAGAGGTTGGGAGTATTAAACTAGGGTATTTAATGGGGTCTCAGAGGTTGGTAGTATTAAACTAGGGTATTTAATGGGGTCTCAGAGGTTGGTAGTATTAAACTAGGGTATTTAATGGGGTCTCAGAGGTTGGGAGTATTAAACTAGGGTATTTAATGGGGTCTCAGAGGTTGGTAGTATTAAACTAGGGTATTTAATGGGGTCTCAGAGGTTGGTAGTATTAAACTAGGGTATTTAATGGGGTCTCAGAGGTTGGTAGTATTAAACTAGGGTATTTAATGGGGTCTCAGAGGTTGGTAGTATTAAACTAGGGTATTTAATGGGGTCTCAGAGGTTGGTAGTATTAAACTAGGGTATTTAATGGGGTCTCAGAGGTTGGTAGTATTAAACTAGGGTATTTAATGGGGTCTCAGAGGTTGGTAGTATTAAACTAGGGTATTTAATGGGGTCTCAGAGGTTGGTAGTATTAAACTAGGGTATTTAATGGGGTCTCAGAGGTTGGTAGTATTAAACTAGGGTATTTAATGGGGTCTCAGAGGTTGGTAGTATTAAACTAGGGTATTTAATGGGGTCTCAGAGGTTGGGAGTATTAAACTAGGGTATTTAATGGGGTCTCAGAGGTTGGTAGTATTAAACTAGGGTATTTAATGGGGTCTCAGAGGTTGGTAGTATTAAACTAGGGTATTTAATGGGGTCTCAGAGGTTGGGAGTATTAAACTAGGGTATTTAATGGGGTCTCAGAGGTTGGTAGTATTAAACTAGGGTATTTAATGGGGTCTCAGAGGTTGGTAGTATTAAACTAGGGTATTTAATGGGGTCTCAGAGGTTGGGAGTATTAAACTAGGGTATTTAATGGGGTCTCAGAGGTTGGGAGTATTAAACTAGGGTATTTAATGGGGTCTCAGAGGTTGGTAGTATTAAACTAGGGTATTTAATGGGGTCTCAGAGGTTGGTAGTATTAAACTAGGGTATTTAATGGGGTCTCAGAGGTTGGTAGTATTAAACTAGGGTATTTAATGGGGTCTCAGAGGTTGGGAGTATTAAACTAGGGTATTTAATGGGGTCTCAGAGGTTGGTAGTATTAAACTAGGGTATTTAATGGGGTCTCAGAGGTTGGTAGTATTAAACTAGGGTATTTAATGGGGTCTCAGAGGTTGGTAGTATTAAACTAGGGTATTTAATGGGGTCTCAGAGGTTGGTAGTATTAAACTAGGGTATTTAATGGGGTCTCAGAGGTTGGGAGTATTAAACTAGGGTATTTAATGGGGTCTCAGAGGTTGGTAGTATTAAACTAGGGTATTTAATGGGGTCTCAGAGGTTGGTAGTATTAAACTAGGGTATTTAATGGGGTCTCAGAGGTTGGTAGTATTAAACTAGGGTATTTAATGGGGTCTCAGAGGTTGGTAGTATTAAACTAGGGTATTTAATGGGGTCTCAGAGGTTGGTAGTATTAAACTAGGGTATTTAATGGGGTCTCAGAGGTTGGGAGTATTAAACTAGGGTATTTAATGGGGTCTCAGAGGTTGGGAGTATTAAACTAGGGTATTTAATGGGGTCTCAGAGGTTGGTAGTATTAAACTAGGGTATTTAATGGGGTCTCGGAGGTTGGTAGTATTAAACTAGGGTATTTAATGGGGTCTCAGAGGTTGGTAGTATTAAACTAGGGTATTTAATGGGGTCTCAGAGGTTGGTAGTATTAAACTAGGGTATTTAATGGGGTTAGGGTATTTAATGGGGTCTCAGAGGTTGGTAGTATTAAACTAGGGTATTTAATGGGGTCTCAGAGGTTGGTAGTATTAAACTAGGGTATTTAATGGGGTCTCAGAGGTTGGTAGTATTAAACTAGGGTATTTAATGGGGTCTCAGAGGTTGGTAGTATTAAACTAGGGTATTTAATGGGGTCTCAGAGGTTGGGAGTATTAAACTAGGGTATTTAATGGGGTCTCAGAGGTTGGTAGTATTAAACTAGGGTATTTAATGGGGTCTCAGAGGTTGGTAGTATTAAACTAGGGTATTTAATGGGGTCTCAGAGGTTGGTAGTATTAAACTAGGGTATTTAATGGGGTCTCAGAGGTTGGGAGTATTAAACTAGGGTATTTAATGGGGTCTCAGAGGTTGGGAGTATTAAACTAGGGTATTTAATGGGGTCTCAGAGGTTGGTAGTATTAAACTAGGGTATTTAATGGGGTCTCAGAGGTTGGGAGTATTAAACTAGGGTATTTAATGGGGTCTCAGAGGTTGGGAGTATTAAACTAGGGTATTTAATGGGGTCTCAGAGGTTGGGAGTATTAAACTAGGGTATTTAATGGGGTCTCAGAGGTTGGGAGTATTAAACTAGGGTATTTAATGGGGTCTCAGAGGTTGGTAGTATTAAACTAGGGTATTTAATGGGGTCTCAGAGGTTGGGAGTATTAAACTAGGGTATTTAATGGGGTCTCAGAGGTTGATAGTATTAAACTAGGGTATTTAATGGGGTCTCAGAGGTTGGGAGTATTAAACTAGGGTATTTAATGGGGTCTCAGAGGTTGGTAGTATTAAACTAGGGTATTTAATGGGGTCTCAGAGGTTGGGAGTATTAAACTAGGGTATTTAATGGGGTCTCAGAGGTTGGTAGTATTAAACTAGGGTATTTAATGGGGTCTCAGAGGTTGGTAGTATTAAACTAGGGTATTTAATGGGGTCTCAGAGGTTGGTAGTATTAAACTAGGGTATTTAATGGGGTCTCAGAGGTTGGTAGTATTAAACTAGGGTATTTAATGGGGTCTCAGAGGTTGGTAGTATTAAACTAGGGTATTTAATGGGGTCTCAGAGGTTGGTAGTATTAAACTAGGGTATTTAATGGGGTCTCAGAGGTTGGTAGTATTAAACTAGGGTATTTAATGGGGTCTCAGAGGTTGGTAGTATTAAACTAGGGTATTTAGTATGGGGTCTCAGAGGTTGGTAGTATTAAACTAGGGTATTTAATGGGGTCTCAGAGGTTGGTAGTATTAAACTAGGGTATTTAATGGGGTCTCAGAGGTTGGTAGTATTAAACTAGGGTATTTAATGGGGTCTCAGAGGTTGGTAGTATTAAACTAGGGTATTTAATGGGTGCTAGAGGGGTCGGTAGTTTAAACTAGGGTATTTAATGGGGTCTCAGAGGTTGGTAGTATTAAACTAGGGTATTTAATGGGGTCTCAGAGGTTGGTAGTATTAAACTAGGGTATTTAATGGGGTCTCAGAGGTTGGGAGTATTAAACTAGGGTATTTAATGGGGTCTCAGAGGTTGGGAGTATTAAACTAGGGTATTTAATGGGGTCTCAGAGGTTGGGAGTATTAAACTAGGGTATTTAATGGGGTCTCAGAGGTTGGGAGTATTAAACTAGGGTATTTAATGGGGTCTCAGAGGTTGGTAGTATTAAACTAGGGTATTTAATGGGGTCTCAGAGGTTGGGAGTATTAAACTAGGGTATTTAATGGGGTCTCAGAGGTTGGTAGTATTAAACTAGGGTATTTAATGGGGTCTCAGAGGTTGGTAGTATTAAACTAGGGTATTTAATGGGGTCTCAGAGGTTGGTAGTATTAAACTAGGGTATTTAATGGGGTCTCAGAGGTTGGTAGTATTAAACTAGGGTATTTAATGGGGTCTCAGAGGTTGGTAGTATTAAACTAGGGTATTTAATGGGGTCTCAGAGGTTGGTAGTATTAAACTAGGGTATTTAATGGGGTCTCAGAGGTTGGTAGTATTAAACTAGGGTATTTAATGGGGTCTCAGAGGTTGGTAGTATTAAACTAGGGTATTTAATGGGGTCTCAGAGGTTGGTAGTATTAAACTAGGGTATTTAATGGGGTCTCAGAGGTTGGTAGTATTAAACTAGGGTATTTAATGGGGTCTCAGAGGTTGGTAGTATTAAACTAGGGTATTTAATGGGGTCTCAGAGGTTGGTAGTATTAAACTAGGGTATTTAATGGGGTCTCAGAGGTTGGTAGTATTAAACTAGGGTATTTAATGGGGTCTCAGAGGTTGGTAGTATTAAACTAGGGTATTTAATGGGGTCTCAGAGGTTGGTAGTATTAAACTAGGGTATTTAATGGGGTCTCAGAGGTTGGTAGTATTAAACTAGGGTATTTAATGGGGTCTCAGAGGTTGGTAGTATTAAACTAGGGTATTTAATGGGGTCTCAGAGGTTGGTAGTATTAAACTAGGGTATTTAATGGGGTCTCAGAGGTTGGTAGTATTAAACTAGGGTATTTAATGGGGTCTCAGAGGTTGGTAGTATTAAACTAGGGTATTTAATGGGGTCTCAGAGGTTGGGAGTATTAAACTAGGGTATTTAATGGGGTCTCAGAGGTTGGTAGTATTAAACTAGGGTATTTAATGGGGTCTCAGAGGTTGGTAGTATTAAACTAGGGTATTTAATGGGGTCTCAGAGGTTGGGAGTATTAAACTAGGGTATTTAATGGGGTCTCAGAGGTTGGTAGTATTAAACTAGGGTATTTAATGGGGTCTCAGAGGTTGGTAGTATTAAACTAGGGTATTTAATGGGGTCTCAGAGGTTGGTAGTATTAAACTAGGGTATTTAATGGGGTCTCAGAGGTTGGGAGTATTAAACTAGGGTATTTAATGGGGTCTCAGAGGTTGGTAGTATTAAACTAGGGTATTTAATGGGGTCTCAGAGGTTGGTAGTATTAAACTAGGGTATTTAATGGGGTCTCAGAGGTTGGTAGTATTAAACTAGGGTATTTAATGGGGTCTCAGAGGTTGGTAGTATTAAACTAGGGTATTTAATGGGGTCTCAGAGGTTGGTAGTATTAAACTAGGGTATTTAATGGGGTCTCAGAGGTTGGTAGTATTAAACTAGGGTATTTAATGGGGTCTCAGAGGTTGGGAGTATTAAACTAGGGTATTTAATGGGGTCTCAGAGGTTGGTAGTATTAAACTAGGGTATTTAATGGGGTCTCAGAGGTTGGTAGTATTAAACTAGGGTATTTAATGGGGTCTCAGAGGTTGGGAGTATTAAACTAGGGTATTTAATGGGGTCTCAGAGGTTGGTAGTATTAAACTAGGGTATTTAATGGGGTCTCAGAGGTTGGTAGTATTAAACTAGGGTATTTAATGGGGTCTCAGAGGTTGGGAGTATTAAACTAGGGTATTTAATGGGGTCTCAGAGGTTGGATATAAACTAGGGTATTTAATGGGGTCTCAGAGGTTGGTAGTATTAAACTAGGGTATTTAATGGGGTCTCAGAGGTTGGGAGTATTAAACTAGGGTATTTAATGGGGTCTCAGAGGTTGGTAGTATTAAACTAGGGTATTTAATGGGGTCTCAGAGGTTGGTAGTATTAAACTAGGGTATTTAATGGGGTCTCAGAGGTTGGTAGTATTAAACTAGGGTATTTAATGGGGTCTCAGAGGTTGGTAGTATTAAACTAGGGTATTTAATGGGGTCTCAGAGGTTGGTAGTATTAAACTAGGGTATTTAATGGGGTCTCAGAGGTTGGTAGTATTAAACTAGGGTATTTAATGGGGTCTCAGAGGTTGGTAGTATTAAACTAGGGTATTTAATGGGGTCTCAGAGGTTGGTAGTATTAAACTAGGGTATTTAATGGGGTCTCAGAGGTTGGTAGTATTAAACTAGGGTATTTAATGGGGTCTCAGAGGTTGGGAGTATTAAACTAGGGTATTTAATGGGGTCTCAGAGGTTGATAGTATTAAACTAGGGTATTTAATGGGGTCTCAGAGGTTGGTAGTATTAAACTAGGGTATTTAATGGGGTCTCAGAGGTTGGTAGTATTAAACTAGGGTATTTAATGGGGTCTCAGAGGTTGGTAGTATTAAACTAGGGTATTTAATGGGGTCTCAGAGGTTGGTAGTATTAAACTAGGGTATTTAATGGGGTCTCAGAGGTTGGTAGTATTAAACTAGGGTATTTAATGGGGTCTCAGAGGTTGGTAGTATTAAACTAGGGTATTTAATGGGGTCTCAGAGGTTGGTAGTATTAAACTAGGGTATTTAATGGGGTCTCAGAGGTTGGGAGTATTAAACTAGGGTATTTAATGGGGTCTCAGAGGTTGGTAGTATTAAACTAGGGTATTTAATGGGGTCTCAGAGGTTGGGAGTATTAAACTAGGGTATTTAATGGGGTCTCGGAGGTTGGT